>NW_026908045.1:0-137564 GCF_033978785.1 Entelurus aequoreus | reverse complement strand
CCTAAAAATGGCATAAAATGCTTTTTTTGGGGAAAACGTTTTTTTTACAAAAAAAATTCAAAAAACAGACTTGCTTCAGCAGCACAATTCTGGTGCTGTAGTTGTAGGAGATGTCTCAAAACGTCATCAGGAGTCCCGACTAAACCCGTAAATGTAAGAAAATGTAAGAAAATGCATTTTTTACGAAAAACATTTTTTGCTAAAATGTCGTAAGGGGGGACCCTGTCGTAAAAATTCCAAAAAACGGACTTGATTCAGCAGCACAATTCTGGTGCTGTAGTTGTAGGAGATGTCTCAAAACGTCATCAGGAGTCCCGACTAAACCCGTACATGTAAGGAAAATGTAAGAAAATGCATTTTTTAAGAAAAACATTTTTTGCTAAAATGTCGTAAGGGGGGACCCTGTCGTAAAAATGCCAAAAAACGGACTTGCTTCAGCAGTACAATTCTGGTGCTGTAGTTGTAGGAGATGTCACAAAACGTCATCAGGAGTCCCTACAAAACCTAAAAATGGCATAAAATGCTTTTTTTTGGGAAAACTTTTTTTTACAAAAAAAAATTCAAAAAACAGACTTGCTTCAGCAGCACAATTCTGGTGTTGTAGTTGTAGGAGATGTCTCAAAACGTCATCAGGAGTCCCGACTAAACCGTAAATGTAAGAAAATGTAAGAAAATGCATTTTTTACGAAAAACATTTTTTGCTAAAATGTCGTAAGGGGGGACCCTGTCGTAAAAATTCCAAAAAACGGACTTGATTCAGCAGCACAATTCTGGTGCTGTAGTTGTAGGAGATGTCTCAAAACGTCATCAGGAGTCCCGACTAAACCCGTAAATGTAAGAAAATGTAAGAAAATGCATTTTTTAAGAAAAACATTTTTTGCTAAAATGTCGTAAGGGGGGACCCTGTCGTAAAAATGCCAAAAAACGGACTTGATTCAGCAGCACAATTCTGGTGCTGTAGTTGTAGGAGATGTCTCAAAACGTCATCAGGAGTCCCGACTAAACCCGTAAATGTACGAAAATGTAAGAAAATGCATTTTTTAAGAAAAACATTTTTTGCTAAAATGTCGTAAGGGGGGACCCTGTCGTAAAAATTCCAAAAAACGGGACTTGATTCAGCAGCACAATTCTGGTGCTGTAGTTGTAGGAGATGTCTTAAAACGTCATCAGGAGTCCCTACAAAACCTAAAATGGCATAAAATGCTTTTTTTTGGGAAAACTTTTTTTTTACAAAAAAAAATTCAAAAAACGGACTTGTTTGAGCAGCACAATTCTGGTGCTGTAGTTGTAGGAGATGTCCTCAAAACGTCATCAGGAGTCCCGACTAAACCCGTAAATGTAAGAAAATGTAAGAAAATGCATTTTTTAAGAAAAACATTTTTTGCTAAAATGTCGTAAGGGGGGACCCTGTCGTAAAAATTCCAAAAAACGGACTTGATTCAGCAGCACAATTCTGGTGCTGTAGTTTTAGGAGATGTCTTAAAACGTCATCAGGAGTCCCTACAAAACCTAAAAATGGCAGAAAATGCTTTTTTTTGGGAAAAGTTTTTTTTTACAAAAAAAAATTCAAAAAACAGACTTGCTTCAGCAGCACAATTCTGGTGCTGTAGTTGTAGGAGATGTCTCAAAACGTCATCAGGAGTCCCGACTAAACCCGTAAATGTAAGAAAATGTAAGAAAATGCATTTTTTACGAAAAACATTTTTTGCTAAAATGTCGTAAGGGGGGACCCTGTCGTAAAAATTCCAAAAAACGGACTTGCTTCAGCAGCACAATTCTGGTGCTGTAGTTGTAGGAGATGTCTCAAAACGTCATCAGGAGTCCCGACTAAACCCGTAAATGTAAGAAAATGTAAGAAAATGCATTTTTTACGAAAAACATTTTTGGCTAAAATGTCGTAAGGGCGGACCCTGTCGTAAAAATTCCAAAAAACGGACTTGATTCAGCAGCACAATTCTGGTGCTGTAGTTGTAGGAGATGTCTCAAAACGTCATCAGGAGTCCCGATTAAACCCGTAAATGTAAGAAAATGTAAGAAAATGCATTTTTTACGGAAAACATTTTTTGCTAAAATGTCGTAAGGGGGGACCCTGTCGTAAAAATTCCAAAAAACGGACTTGATTCAGCAGCACAATTCTGGTGCTGTAGTTGTAGGAGATGTCTCAAAACGTCATCAGGAGTCCCGACTAAACCCGTAAATGTAAGAAAATGTAAGAAAATGCAATTTTTTACGAAAAACATTTTTTGCTAAAATGTCGTAAGGGGGGACCCTGTCGTAAAAATTCCGAAAAACGGACTTGATTCAGCAGCACAATTCTGGTGCTGTAGTTGTAGGAGATGTCTCAAAACGTCATCAGGAGTCCCGACTAAACCCGTAAATGTAAGAAAATGTAAGAAAATGCATTTTTTAAGAAAAACATTTTTTGCTAAAATGTCGTAAGGGGGGACCCCTGTCGTAAAAATGCCAAAAAACGGACTTGCTTCAGCAGTACAATTCTGGTGCTGTAGTTGTAGGAGATGTCTCAAAACGTCATCAGGAGTCCCTACAAAACCTAAAAATGGCATAAAGGCTTTTTTTGGGAAAACTTTTTTTTTACAAAAAAAAATTCTAAAAACAGACTTGCTTCAGCAGCACAATTCTGGTGCTGTAGTTGTAGGAGATGTCTCAAAACGTCATCAGGAGTCCCGACTAAACCCGTAAATGTAAGAAAATGTAAGAAAATGCATTTTTTACGAAAAACATTTTTTGCTAAAATGTCGTAAGGGGGGACCCTGTCGTAAAAATTCCAAAAACGGACTTGATTCAGCAGCACAATTCTGGTGCTGTAGTTGTAGGAGATGTCTCAAAACGTCATCAGGAGTCCCGACTAAACCCGTAAATGTAAGAAAATGTAAGAAAATGCATTTTTTAAGAAAAACATTTTTTGCTAAAATGTCGTAAGGGGGGACCCTGTCGTAAAAATTCCAAAAAACGGACTTGATTCAGCAGCACAATTCTGGTGCTGTAGTTGTAGGAGATGTCTTAAAACGTCATCAGGAGTCCCCTACAAAACCTAAAAATGGCATAAAATGCTTTTTTTGGGAAAACTTTTTTTTTACAAAAAAAAATTCAAAAACGGACTTGTTTGAGCAGCACAATTCTGGTGCTGTAGTTGTAGGAGATGTCTCAAAACGTCATCAGGAGTCCCGACTAAACCCGTAAATGTAAGAAAATGTAAGAAAATGCATTTTTAAGAAAAACATTTTTTGCTAAAATGTCGTAAGGGGGGACCCTGTCGTAAAAATTCCAAAAACGGACTTGATTCAGCAGCACAATTCTGGTGCTGTAGTTGTAGGAGATGTCTTAAAACGTCATCAGGGAGTCCTACAAAACCTAAAAATGGCATAAAATGCTTTTTTTTGGGAAAAGTTTTTTTTTACAAAAAAAAATTCAAAAAACAGACTTGCTTCAGCAGCACAATTCTGGTGCTGTAGTTGTAGGAGATGTCTCAAAACGTCATCAGGAGTCCCGACTAAACCCGTAAATGTAAGAAAATGTAAGAAAATGCATTTTTTACGAAAAACATTTTTTGCTAAAATGTCGTAAGGGCGGACCCTGTCGTAAAAATTCCAAAAAACGGACTTGATTCAGCAGCACAATTCTGGTGCTGTAGTTGTAGGAGATGTCTCAAACGTCATCAGGAGTCCCGACTAAACCCGTAAATGTAAGAAAATGTAAGAAAATGCATTTTTTACGAAAAACATTTTTTGCTAAAATGTCGTAAGGAAGGGGGGACCCTGTCGTAAAAATTCCAAAAAACGGACTTGATTCAGCAGCACAATTCTGGTGCTGTAGTTGTAGGAGATGTCTTAAAACGTCATCAGGAGTCCCTACAAAACCTAAAAATGGCATAAAATGCTTTTTTTGGGAAAACTTTTTTTTTACAAAAAAAAATTCTAAAAACAGACTTGCTTCAGCAGCACAATTCTGGTGCTGTAGTTGTAGGAGATGTCTCAAAACGTCATCAGGAGTCCCGACTAAACCCGTAAATGTAAGAAAATGTAAGAAAATGCATTTTTTACGGAAAACATTTTTTGCTAAAATGTCGTAAGGGGGGACCCTGTCGTAAAAATTCCAAAAAACGGACTTGATTCAGCAGCACAATTCTGGTGCTGTAGTTGTAGGAGATGTCTCAAAACGTCATCAGGAGTCCCGACTAAACCCGTAAATGTAAGAAAATGTAAGAAAATGCATTTTTTAAGAAAAACATTTTTAGCTAAAATGTCGTAAGGGGGGACCCTGTCGTAAAAATTCCAAAAAACGGACTTGATTCAGCAGCACAATTCTGGTGCTGTAGTTGTAGGAGATGTCTTAAAACGTCATCAGGAGTCCCTACAAAACCTAAAAATGGCATAAAATGCTTTTTTTGGGAAAACGTTTTTTTTACAAAAAAAAATTCAAAAAACAGACTTGCTTCAGCAGCACAATTCTGGTGCTGTAGTTGTAGGAGATGTCTCAAAACGTCATCAGGAGTCCCGACTAAACCCGTAAATGTAAGAAAATGTAAGAAAATGCATTTTTTACGAAAAAAATTTTTTTGCTAAAATGTCGTAAGGGGGGACCCTGTCGTAAAAATTCCAAAAAACGGACTTGATTCAGCAGCACAATTCTGGTGCTGTAGTTGTAGGAGATGTCTCAAAACGTCATCAGGAGTCCCGACTAAACCCGTAAATGTAAGAACATGTAAGAAAATGCATTTTTTACGAAAAACATTTTTTGCTAAAATGTCGTAAGGGGGGACCCTGTCGTAAAAATGCCAAAAAACTGACTTGCTTCAGCAGTACAATTCTGGTGCTGTAGTTGTAGGAGATGTCTCAAAGCGTCATCAGGAGTCCCTACAAAACCTAAAAATGGCATAAAATGCTTTTTTTGGGAAAACTTTTTTTCTACAAAAAAAAATTCAAAAAACAGACTTGCTTCAGCAGCACAATTCTGGCGCTGTAGTTGTAGGAGATGTCTCAAAACGTCATCAGGAGTCCCGACTAAACCCGTAAATGTAAGAAAATGTAAGAAAATGCATTTTTTACGAAAAACATTTTTTGCTAAAATGTCGTAAGGGCGGACCCTGTCGTAAAAATTCCTAAAAACGGACTTAATTCAGCAGCACAATTCTGGTGCTGTAGTTGTAGGAGATGTCTCAAAACGTCATCAGGAGTCCCGACTAAACCCGTAAATGTAAGAAAATGTAAGAAAATGCATTTTTTAAGAAAAACATTTTTTGCTAAAATGTCGTAAGGGGGGACCCTGTCGTAAAAATTCCAAAAAACGGACTTGATTCAGCAGCACAATTCTGGTGCTGTAGTTGTAGGAGATGTCTTAAAACGTCATCAGGAGTCCCTACAAAACCTAAAAATGGCATAAAATGCTTTTTTTGGGAAAACGTTTTTTTTTACAAAAAAAAATTCAAAAAACAGACTTGCTTCAGCAGCACAATTCTGGTGCTGTAGTTGTAGGAGATGTCTCAAAACGTCATCAGGAGTCCCGACTAAACCCGTAAATGTAAGAAAATGTAAGAAAATGCATTTTTTACGAAAAACATTTTTTGCTAAAATGTCGTAAGGGGGGACCCTGTCGTAAAAATTCCAAAAAACGGACTTAATTCAGCAGCACAATTCTGGTGCTGTAGTTGTAGGAGATGTCTCAAAACGTCATCAGGAGTCCCGACTAAACCCGTGAATGTAAGAAAATGTAAGAAAATGCATTTTTTACGAAAAACATTTTTTGCTAAAATGTCGTAAGGGGGGACCCTGTCGTAAAAATGCCAAAAAACGGACTTGATTCAGCAGCACAATTCTGGTGCTGTAGTTGTAGGAGATGTCTCAAAACGTCATCAGGAGTCCCGACTAAACCCGTAAATGTAAGAAAATGTAAGAAAATGCATTTTTTAAGAAAAACATTTTTTGCTAAAATGTCGTAATCAATGTCACAATTCTGGTGCTGTAGTTGTAGGAGTCCCTACAAAACCTAAAAATGGCATAAAATGCTTTTTTTGGGAAAACTTTTTTTTTACAAAAAAAAATTCTAAAAACAGACTTGCTTCAGCAGCACAATTCTGGTGCTGTAGTTGTAGGAGATGTCTCAAAACGTCATCAGGAGTCCGGACTAAACCCGTAAATGTAAGAAAATGTAAGAAAATGCATTTTTTAAGAAAAACATTTTTTGCTAAAATGTCGTAAGGGGGGACCCTGTCGTAAAAATTCCAAAAAACGGACTTGATTCAGCAGCACAATTCTGGTGCTGTAGTTGTAGGAGATGTCTCAAAACGTCATCAGGAGTCCGGACTAAACCCGTAAATGTAAGAAAATGTAAGAAAATGCATTTTTTAAGAAAAACATTTTTTGCTAAAATGTCGTAAGGGGGGACCCTGTCGTAAAAATTCCAAAAAACGGACTTGATTCAGCAGCACAATTCTGGTGCTGTAGTTGTAGGAGATGTCTTAAAACGTCATCAGGAGTCCCTACAAAACCTAAAAATGGCATAAAATGCTTTTTTTGGGAAAACTTTTTTTTTACAAAAAAAAATTCAAAAAACGGACTTTTTTGAGCAGAACAATTCTGGTGCTGTAGTTGTAGGAGATGTCTCAAAACGTCATCAGGAGTCCCGACTAAACCCGTAAATGTAAGAAAATGTAAGAAAATGCATTTTTTAAGAAAAACATTTTTTTCTAAAATGTCGTAAGGGGGGACCCTGTCGTAAAAATTCCAAAAAACGGACTTGATTCAGCAGCACAATTCTGGTGCTGTAGTTGTAGGAGATGTCTCAAAACGTCATCAGGAGTCCCGACTAAACCCGTAAATGTAAGAAAATGTAAGAAAATGCATTTTTTAAGAAAAACATTTTTTGCTAAAATGTCGTAAGGGGGGACCCTGTCGTAAAAATTCCAAAAAACGGACTTGATTCAGCAGCACAATTCTGGTGCTGTAGTTGTAGGAGATGTCTTAAAACGTCATCAGGAGTCCCTACAAAACCTAAAAATGGCATAAAATGCTTTTTTTTGGGAAAAGTTTTTTTTTACAAAAAAAAATTCAAAAAACAGACTTGCTTCAGCAGCACAATTCTGGTGCTGTAGTTGTAGGAGATGTCTCAAAACGTCATCAGGAGTCCCGACTAAACCCGTAAATGTAAGAAAATGTAAGAAAATGCATTTTTTACGAAAAACATTTTTTGCTAAAATGTCGTAAGGGCGGACCCTGTCGTAAAAATTCCAAAAAACGGACTTGATTCAGCAGCACAATTCTGGTGCTGTAGTTGTAGGAGATGTCTCAAAACGTCATCAGGAGTCCCGACTAAACCCGTAAATGTAAGAAAATGTAAGAAAATGCATTTTTTAAGAAAAATATTTTTTGCTAAAATGTCGTAAGGGGGGACCCTGTCGTAAAAATTCCAAAAAACGGACTTGATTCAGCAGCACAATTCTGGTGCTGTAGTTGTAGGAGATGTTTTAAAACGTCATCAGGAGTCCCTACAAAACCTAAAAATGGCATAAAATGCTTTTTTTGGGAAAACGTTTTTTTTACAAAAAAAAATTCAAAAAACAGACTTGCTTCAGCAGCACAATTCTGGTGCTGTAGTTGTAGGAGATGTCTCAAAACGTCATCAGGAGTCCCGACTAAACCCGTAAATGTAAGAAAATGTAAGAAAATGCATTTTTTACGAAAAACATTTTTTGCTAAAATGTCGTAAGGGGGGACCCTGTCGTAAAAATGCCAAAAAACGGACTTGCTTCAGCAGTACAATTCTGGTGCTGTAGTTGTAGGAGATGTCTCAAAACGTCATCAGGAGTCCCTACAAAACCTAAAAATGGCATAAAATGCTTTTTTTTGGGGAAAACTTTTTTTTACAAAAAAAAATTCAAAAAACAGACTTGCTTCAGCAGCACAATTCTGGTGTTGTAGTTGTAGGAGATGTCTCAAAACGTCATCAGGAGTCCCGACTAAACCCGTAAATGTAAGAAAATGTAAGAAAATGCATTTTTTACGAAAAACATTTTTTGCTAAAATGTCGTAAGGGGGGACCCTGTCGTAAAAATTCCAAAAAACGGACTTGATTCAGCAGCACAATTCTGGTGCTGTAGTTGTAGGAGATGTCTCAAAACGTCATCAGGAGTCCCGACTAAACCCGTAAATGTAAGAAAATGTAAGAAAATGCATTTTTTAAGAAAAACATTTTTTGCTAAAATGTCGTAAGGGGGGACCCTGTCGTAAAAATGCCAAAAAACGGACTTGATTCAGCAGCACAATTCTGGTGCTGTAGTTGTAGGAGATGTCTCAAAACGTCATCAGGAGTCCCGACTAAACCCGTAAATGTAAGAAAATGTAAGAAAATGCATTTTTTACGAAAAACATTTTTTGCTAAAATGTCGTAAGGGGGGACCCTGTCGTAAAAATTCCAAAAAACTGACTTGATTCAGCAGCACAATTCTGGTGCTGTAGTTGTAGGAGATGTCTTAAAACGTCATCAGGAGTCCCTACAAAACCTAAAAATGGCATAAAATGCTTTTTTTGGGAAAACTTTTTTTTTACAAAAAAAAATTCAAAAAACGGACTTTTTTGAGCAGAACAATTCTGGTGCTGTAGTTGTAGGAGATGTCTCAAAACGTCATCAGGAGTCCCGACTAAACCCGTAAATGTAAGAAAATGTAAGAAAATGCATTTTTTAAGAAAAACATTTTTTTCTAAAATGTCGTAAGGGGGGACCCTGTCGTAAAAATTCCAAAAAACGGACTTGATTCAGCAGCACAATTCTGGTGCTGTAGTTGTAGGAGATGTCTTAAAACGTCATCAGGAGTCCTTACAAAACCTAAAAATGGCATAAAATGCTTTTTTTGGGAAAACTTTTTTTTTACAAAAAGAAATTCAAAAAACGGACTTGTTTGAGCAGCACAATTCTGGTGCTGTAGTTGTAGGAGATGTCTCAAAACGTCATCAGGAGTCCCGACTAAACCCGTAAATGTAAGAAAATGTAAGAAAATGCATTTTTTACGAAAAACATTTTTTGCTAAAATGTCGTAAGGGGGGACCCTGTCGTAAAAATTCAAAAAAACGGACTTGATTCAGCAGCACAATTCTGGTGCTGTAGTTGTAGGAGATGTCTCAAAACGTCATCAGGAGTCCCGACTAAACCCGTAAATGTAAGAAAATGTAAGAAAATGCATTTTTTACGAAAAACATTTTTTTGCTAAAATGTCGTAAGGGGGGACCCTGTCGTAAAAATGCCAAAAAACGGACTTGCTTCAGCAGTACAATTCTGGTGCTGTAGTTGTAGGAGATGTCTCAAAACGTCATCAGGAGTCCCTACAAAACCTAAAAATGGCATAAAAGGCTTTTTTTGGGAAAACTTTTTTTTTACAAAAAAAAATTCTAAAAACAGACTTGCTTCAGCAGCACAATTCTGGTGCTGTAGTTGTAGGAGATGTCTCAAAACGTCATCAGGAGTCCCGACTAAACCCGTAAATGTAAGAAAATGTAAGAAAATGCATTTTTTACGAAAAACATTTTTTGCTAAAATGTCGTAAGGGGGGACCCTGTCGTAAAAATTCCAAAAAACGGACTTGATTCAGCAGCACAATTCTGGTGCTGTAGTTGTAGGAGATGTCTCAAAACGTCATCAGGAGTCCCGACTAAACCCGTAAATGTAAGAAAATGTAAGAAAATGCATTTTTTAAGAAAAACATTTTTTGCTAAAATGTCGTAAGGGGGGACCCTGTCGTAAAAATTCCAAAAAATGGACTTGATTCAGCAGCACAATTCTGGTGCTGTAGTTGTAGGAGATGTCTTAAAACGTCATCAGGAGTCCCTACAAAACCTAAAAATGGCATAAAATGCTTTTTTTTGGGAAAACGTTTTTTTTACAAAAAGAAATTCAAAAAACGGACTTGTTTGAGCAGCACATTTCTGGTGCTGTAGTTGTAGGAGATGTCTCAAAACGTCATCAGGAGTCCCGACTAAACCCGTAAATGTAAGAAAATGTAAGAAAATGCATTTTTTAAGAAAAACATTTTTTGCTAAAATGTCGTAAGGGGGGACCCTGTCGTAAAAATTCCAAAAAACGGACTTGATTCAGCAGCACAATTCTGGTGCTGTAGTTGTAGGAGATGTCTCAAAACGTCATCAGGAGTCCCGACTAAACCCGTAAATGTAAGAAAATGTAAGAAAATGCATTTTTTACGAAAAACATTTTTTGCTAAAATGTCGTAAGGGGGGACCCTGTCGTAAAAATGCCAAAAAACGGACTTGATTCAGCAGCACAATTCTGGTGCTGTAGTTGTAGGAGATGTCTCAAAACGTCATCAGGAGTCCCGACTAAACCCGTAAATGTAAGAAAATGTAAGAAAATGCATTTTTTAAGAAAAACATTTTTTGCTAAAATGTCGTAAGGGGGGACCCTGTCGTAAAAATGCCAAAAAACGGACTTGCTTCAGCAGTACAATTCTGGTGCTGTAGTTGTAGGAGATGTCTCAAAACGTCATCAGGAGTCCCTACAAAACCTAAAAATGGCATAAAATGCTTTTTTTGGGAAAACTTTTTTTTACAAAAAGAAATTCAAAAAACGGACTTGTTTGAGCAGCACAATTCTGGTGCTGTAGTTGTAGGAGATGTCTCAAAACGTCATCAGGAGTCCCGACTAAACCCGTAAATGTAAGAAAATGCATTTTTTAAGAAAAACATTTTTTGCTAAAATGTCGTAAGGGGGGACCCTGTCGTAAAAATGCCAAAAAACGGATTTGCTTCAGCAGCACAATTCTGGTGCTGTAGTTGTAGGAGATGTCTCAAAACGTCATCAGGAGTCCCGACTAAACCCGTAAATGTAAGAAAATGTAAGAAAATGCATTTTTTAAGAAAAACATTTTTTGCTAAAATGTCGTAATCAATGTCACAATTCTGGTGCTGTAGTTGTAGGAGTCCCTACAAAACCTAAAAATGGCATAAAATGCTTTTTTTGGGAAAACTTTTTTTTTACAAAAAAAAATTCTAAAAACAGACTTGCTTCAGCAGCACAATTCTGGTGCTGTAGTTGTAGGAGATGTCTCAAAACGTCATCAGGAGTCCCGACTAAACCCGTAAATGTAAGAAAATGTAAGAAAATGCATTTTTTACGAAAAACATTTTTTGCTAAAATGTCGTAAGGGGGGACCCTGTCGTAAAAATGCCAAAAAACGGACTTGCTTCAGCAGTACAATTCTGGGGCTGTAGTTGTAGGAGATGTCTCAAAACGTCATCAGGAGTCCCTACAAAACCTAAAAATGGCATAAAATGCTTTTTTTGGGAAAACTTTTTTTTTACAAAAAAAAATTCAAAAAACGGACTTGTTTGAGCAGCACAATTCTGGTGCTGTAGTTGTAGGAGATGTCTGAAAACGTCATCAGGAGTCCCGACTAAACCCGTAAATGTAAGAAAATGTAAGAAAATGCATTTTTTAAGAAAAACATTTTTTGCTAAAATGTCGTAAGGGGGGACCCTGTCGTAAAAATTCCAAAAAACGGACTTGATTCAGCAGCACAATTCTGGTGCTGTAGTTGTAGGAGATGTCTCAAAACGTCATCAGGAGTCCCGACTAAACCCGTAAATGTAAGAAAATGTAAGAAAATGCATTTTTTAAGAAAAACATTTTTTGCTAAAATGTCGGGACCCTGTCGTAAAAATTTCAAAAAACGGACTTGATTCAGCAGTACAATTCTGGTGCTGTAGTTGTAGGAGATGTCTTAAAACGTCATCAGGAGTCCCTACAAAACCTAAAAATGGCATAAAATGCTTTTTTTGGGAAAACTTTTTTTTTACAAAAAGAAATTCAAAAAACGGACTTGTTTGAGCAGCACATTTCTGGTGCTGTAGTTGTAGGAGATGTCTCAAAACGTCATCAGGAGTCCCGACTAAACCCGTAAATGTAAGAAAATGTAAGAAAATGCATTTTTTAAGAAAAATATTTTTTGCTAAAATGTCGTAAGGGGGGACCCTGTCGTAAAAATTCCAAAAAACGGACTTGATTCAGCAGCACAATTCTGGTGCTGTAGTTGTAGGAGATGTCTCAAAACGTCATCAGGAGTCCCGACTAAACCCGTAAATGTAAGAAAATGTAAGAAAATGCATTTTTTACGAAAAACATTTTTTGCTAAAATGTCGTAAGGGGGGACCCTGTCGTAAAAATGCCAAAAAACGGACTTGATTCAGCAGCACAATTCTGGTGCTGTAGTTGTAGGACATGTCTCAAAACGTCATCAGGAGTCCCTACAAAACCTAAAAATGGCATAAAATGCTTTTTTTGGGAAAACTTTTTTTTTACAAAAAAAATTTCTAAAAACAGACTTGCTTCAGCAGCACAATTCTGGTGTTGTAGTTGTAGGAGATGTCTCAAAACGTCATCAGGAGTCCCGACTAAACCCGTAAATGTAAGAAAATGTAAGAAAATGCATTTTTTACGAAAAACATTTTTTGCTAAATTGTCGTAAGGGGGGACCCTGTCGTAAAAATTCCAAAAAACGGACTTGATTCAGCAGCACAATTCTGGTGCTGTAGTTGTAGGAGATGTCTCAAAACGTCATCAGGAGTCCCGACTAAACCCGTAAATGTAAGAAAATGTAAGAAAATGCATTTTTTACGAAAAACATTTTTTGCTAAAATGTCGTAAGGGGTGACCCTGTCGTAAAAATGCCAAAAAACGGACTTGATTCAGCAGCACAATTCTGGTGCTGTAGTTGTAGGAGATGTCTCAAAACGTCATCAGGAGTCCCGACTAAACCCGTAAATGTAAGAAAATGTAAGAAAATGCATTTTTTAAGAAAAACATTTTTTGCTAAAATGTCGTAATCAATGTCACAATTCCAGTGCTGTAGTTGTAGGAGTCCCTACAAAACCTAAAAATGGCATAAAATGCTTTTTTTGGGAAAACTTTTTTTTTACAAAAAAAAATTCTAAAAACAGACTTGCTTCAGCAGCACAATTCTGGTGCTGTAGTTGTAGGAGATGTCTCAAAACGTCATCAGGAGTCCGGACTAAACCCGTAAATGTAAGAAAATGTAAGAAAATGCATTTTTTAAGAAAAACATTTTTTGCTAAAATGTCGTAAGGGGGGACCCTGTCGTAAAAATTCCAAAAAACGGACTTGATTCAGCAGCACAATTCTGGTGCTGTAGTTGTAGGAGATGTCTCAAAACGTCATCAGGAGTCCGGACTAAACCCGTAAATGTAAGAAAATGTAAGAAAATGCATTTTTTAAGAAAAACATTTTTTGCTAAAATGTCGTAAGGGGGGACCCTGTCGTAAAAATTCCAAAAAACGGACTTGATTCAGCAGCACAATTCTGGTGCTGTAGTTGTAGGAGATGTCTTAAAACGTCATCAGGAGTCCCTACAAAACCTAAAAATGGCATAAAATGCTTTTTTTGGGAAAACTTTTTTTTTACAAAAAAAAATTCAAAAAACGGACTTTTTTGAGCAGAACAATTCTGGTGCTGTAGTTGTAGGAGATGTCTCAAAACGTCATCAGGAGTCCCGACTAAACCCGTAAATGTAAGAAAATGTAAGAAAATGCATTTTTTAAGAAAAACATTTTTTGCTAAAATGTCGTAAGGGGGGACCCTGTCGTAAAAATTCCAAAAAACGGACTTGATTCAGCAGCACAATTCTGGTGCTGTAGTTGTAGGAGATGTCTCAAAACGTCATCAGGAGTCCCGACTAAACCCGTAAATGTAAGAAAATGTAAGAAAATGCATTTTTTACGAAAAACATTTTTTGCTAAAATGTCGTAAGGGGGGACCCTGTCGTAAAAATGCCAAAAAACGGACTTGATTCAGCAGCACAATTCTGGTGCTGTAGTTGTAGGAGATGTCTCAAAACGTCATCAGGAGTCCCGACTAAACCCGTAAATGTAAGAAAATGTAAGAAAATGCATTTTTTAAGAAAAACATTTTTTGCTAAAATGTCGTAAGGGGGGACCCTGTCGTAAAAATGCCAAAAAACGGACTTGCTTCAGCAGTACAATTCTGGTGCTGTAGTTGTAGGAGATGTCTCAAAACGTCATCAGGAGTCCCTACAAAACCTAAAAATGGCATAAAATGCTTTTTTTGGGAAAACTTTTTTTTACAAAAAGAAATTCAAAAAACGGACTTGTTTGAGCAGCACAATTCTGGTGCTGTAGTTGTAGGAGATGTCTCAAAACGTCATCAGGAGTCCCGACTAAACCCGTAAATGTAAGAAAATGCATTTTTTAAGAAAAACATTTTTTGCTAAAATGTCGTAAGGGGGGACCCTGTCGTAAAAATGCCAAAAAACGGATTTGCTTCAGCAGCACAATTCTGGTGCTGTAGTTGTAGGAGATGTCTCAAAACGTCATCAGGAGTCCCGACTAAACCCGTAAATGTAAGAAAATGTAAGAAAATGCATTTTTTAAGAAAAACATTTTTTGCTAAAATGTCGTAATCAATGTCACAATTCTGGTGCTGTAGTTGTAGGAGTCCCTACAAAACCTAAAAATGGCATAAAATGCTTTTTTTGGGAAAACTTTTTTTTTACAAAAAAAAATTCTAAAAACAGACTTGCTTCAGCAGCACAATTCTGGTGCTGTAGTTGTAGGAGATGTCTCAAAACGTCATCAGGAGTCCCGACTAAACCCGTAAATGTAAGAAAATGTAAGAAAATGCATTTTTTACGAAAAACATTTTTTGCTAAAATGTCGTAAGGGGGGACCCTGTCGTAAAAATGCCAAAAAACGGACTTGCTTCAGCAGTACAATTCTGGTGCTGTAGTTGTAGGAGATGTCTCAAAACGTCATCAGGAGTCCCTACAAAACCTAAAAATGGCATAAAATGCTTTTTTTGGGAAAACTTTTTTTTTACAAAAAAAAATTCAAAAAACGGACTTGTTTGAGCAGCACAATTCTGGTGCTGTAGTTGTAGGAGATGTCTGAAAACGTCATCAGGAGTCCCGACTAAACCCGTAAATGTAAGAAAATGTAAGAAAATGCATTTTTTAAGAAAAACATTTTTTGCTAAAATGTCGTAAGGGGGGACCCTGTCGTAAAAATTCCAAAAAACGGACTTGATTCAGCAGCACAATTCTGGTGCTGTAGTTGTAGGAGATGTCTCAAAACGTCATCAGGAGTCCCGACTAAACCCGTAAATGTAAGAAAATGTAAGAAAATGCATTTTTTAAGAAAAACATTTTTTGCTAAAATGTCGGGACCCTGTCGTAAAAATTTCAAAAAACGGACTTGATTCAGCAGTACAATTCTGGTGCTGTAGTTGTAGGAGATGTCTTAAAACGTCATCAGGAGTCCCTACAAAACCTAAAAATGGCATAAAATGCTTTTTTTGGGAAAACTTTTTTTTTACAAAAAGAAATTCAAAAAACGGACTTGTTTGAGCAGCACATTTCTGGTGCTGTAGTTGTAGGAGATGTCTCAAAACGTCATCAGGAGTCCCGACTAAACCCGTAAATGTAAGAAAATGTAAGAAAATGCATTTTTTAAGAAAAATATTTTTTGCTAAAATGTCGTAAGGGGGGACCCTGTCGTAAAAATTCCAAAAAACGGACTTGATTCAGCAGCACAATTCTGGTGCTGTAGTTGTAGGAGATGTCTCAAAACGTCATCAGGAGTCCCGACTAAACCCGTAAATGTAAGAAAATGTAAGAAAATGCATTTTTTACGAAAAACATTTTTTGCTAAAATGTCGTAAGGGGGGACCCTGTCGTAAAAATGCCAAAAAACGGACTTGATTCAGCAGCACAATTCTGGTGCTGTAGTTGTAGGACATGTCTCAAAACGTCATCAGGAGTCCCTACAAAACCTAAAAATGGCATAAAATGCTTTTTTTGGGAAAACTTTTTTTTTACAAAAAAAATTTCTAAAAACAGACTTGCTTCAGCAGCACAATTCTGGTGTTGTAGTTGTAGGAGATGTCTCAAAACGTCATCAGGAGTCCCGACTAAACCCGTAAATGTAAGAAAATGTAAGAAAATGCATTTTTTACGAAAAACATTTTTTGCTAAATTGTCGTAAGGGGGGACCCTGTCGTAAAAATTCCAAAAAACGGACTTGATTCAGCAGCACAATTCTGGTGCTGTAGTTGTAGGACATGTCTCAAAACGTCATCAGGAGTCCCGACTAAACCCGTAAATGTAAGAAAATGTAAGAAAATGCATTTTTTACGAAAAACATTTTTTGCTAAAATGTCGTAAGGGGGGACCCTGTCGTAAAAATGCCAAAAAACGGACTTGCTTCAGCAGTACAATTCTGGTGCTGTAGTTGTAGGAGATGTCTCAAAACGTCATCAGGAGTCCCTACAAAACCTAAAAATGGCATAAAATGCTTTTTTTGGGAAAACTTTTTTTTACAAAAAAAAATTCAAAAAACAGACTTGCTTCAGCAGCACAATTCTGGTGTTGTAGTTGTAGGAGATGTCTCAAAACGTCATCAGGAGTCCCGACTAAACCCGTAAATGTAAGAAAATGTAAGAAAATGCATTTTTTACGAAAAACATTTTTTGCTAAAATGTCGTAAGGGGGGACCCTGTCGTAAAAATTCCAAAAAACGGACTTGATTCAGCAGCACAATTCTGGTGCTGTAGTTGTAGGAGATGTCTTAAAACGTCATCAGGAGTCCCTACAAAACCTAAAAATGGCATAAAATGCTTTTTTTGGGAAAACTTTTTTTTTACAAAAAAAAATTCAAAAAACGGACTTTTTTGAGCAGAACAATTCTGGTGCTGTAGTTGTAGGAGATGTCTCAAAACGTCATCAGGAGTCCCGACTAAACCCGTAAATGTAAGAAAATGTAAGAAAATGCATTTTTTAAGAAAAACATTTTTTTCTAAAATGTCGTAAGGGGGGACCCTGTCGTAAAAATTCCAAAAAACGGACTTGATTCAGCAGCACAATTCTGGTGCTGTAGTTGTAGGAGATGTCTTAAAACGTCATCAGGAGTCCCTACAAAACCTAAAAATGGCATAAAATGCTTTTTTTGGGAAAACTTTTTTTTTACAAAAAGAAATTCAAAAAACGGACTTGTTTGAGCAGCACAATTCTGGTGCTGTAGTTGTAGGAGATGTCTCAAAACGTCATCAGGAGTCCCGACTAAACCCGTAAATGTAAGAAAATGTAAGAAAATGCATTTTTTACGAAAAACATTTTTTGCTAAAATGTCGTAAGGGGGGACCCTGTCGTAAAAATTCCAAAAAACGGACTTGATTCAGCAGCACAATTCTGGTGCTGTAGTTGTAGGAGATGTCTCAAAACGTCATCAGGAGTCCCGACTAAACCCGTAAATGTAAGAAAATGTAAGAAAATGCATTTTTTAAGAAAAAAATTTTTTGCTAAAATGTCGTAAGGGCCCTGTCGTAAAAATGCCAAAAAACGGACTTGCTTCAGCAGTACAATTCTGGTGCTGTAGTTGTAGGAGATGTCTCAAAACGTCATCAGTAGTCCCTACAAAACCTAAAAATGGCATAAAAGGCTTTTTTTGGGAAAACTTTTTTTTTACAAAAAAAAATTCTAAAAACAGACTTGCTTCAGCAGCACAATTCTGGTGCTGTAGTTTTAGGAGATGTCTCAAAACGTCATCAGGAGTCCCGACTAAACCCGTAAATGTAAGAAAATGTAAGAAAATGCATTTTTTACGAAAAACATTTTTTGCTAAAATGTCGTAAGGGGGGACCCTGTCGTAAAAATTCCAAAAAACGGACTTGATTCAGCAGCACAATTCTGGTGCTGTAGTTGTAGGAGATGTCTTAAAACGTCATCAGGAGTCCCTACAAAACCTAAAAATGGCATAAAATGCTTTTTTTGGGAAAACTTTTTTTTTACAAAAAAAAATTCAAAAAACGGACTTGTTTGAGCAGCACAATTCTGGTGCTGTAGTTGTAGGAGATGTCTCAAAACGTCATCAGGAGTCCCGACTAAACCCGTAAATGTAAGAAAATGTAAGAAAATGCATTTTTTAAGAAAAACATTTTTTGCTAAAATGTCGTAAGGGGGGACCCTGTCGTAAAAATTCCAAAAAACGGACTTGATTCAGCAGCACAATTCTGGTGCTGTAGTTGTAGGAGATGTCTTAAAACGTCATCAGGAGTCCTTACAAAACCTAAAAATGGCATAAAATGCTTTTTTTTGGGAAAAGTTTTTTTTTACAAAAAAAAATTCAAAAAACAGACTTGCTTCAGCAGCACAATTCTGGTGCTGTAGTTGTAGGAGATGTCTCAAAACGTCATCAGGAGTCCCGACTAAACCCGTAAATGTAAGAAAATGTAAGAAAATGCATTTTTTAAGAAAAACATTTTTTGCTAAAATGTCGTAAGGGGGACCCTGTCGTAAAAATTCCAAAAAACGGACTTGATTCAGCAGCACAATTCTGGTGCTGCAGTTGTAGGAGATGTCTCAAAACGTCATCAGGAGTCCCGACTAAACCCGTAAATGTAAGAAAATGTAAGAAAATGCATTTTTTACGAAAAACATTTTTTGCTAAAATGTCGTAAGGGGGGACCCTGTCGTAAAAATTCCAAAAAACGGACTTGATTCAGCAGCACAATTCTGGTGCTGTAGTTGTAGGAGATGTCTCAAAACGTCATCAGGAGTCCCGACTAAACCCGTAAATGTAAGAAAATGCATTTTTTAAGAAAAACATTTTTTGCTAAAATGTCGTAAGGGGGGACCCTGTCGTAAAAATGCCAAAAAACGGACTTGCTTCAGCAGTACAATTCTGGTGCTGTAGTTGTAGGAGATGTCTCAAAACGTCATCAGGAGTCCCTACAAAACCTAAAAATGGCATAAAATGCTTTTTTTGGGAAAACTTTTTTTTACAAAAAAAAATTCAAAAAACAGACTTGCTTCAGCAGCACAATTCTGGTGTTGTAGTTGTAGGAGATGTCTCAAAACGTCATCAGGAGTCCCGACTAAACCCGTAAATGTAAGAAAATGTAAGAAAATGCATTTTTTACGAAAAACATTTTTTGCTAAAATGTCGTAAGGGGGGACCCTGTCGTAAAAATTCAAAAAAACGGACTTGATTCAGCAGCACAATTCTGGTGCTGTAGTTGTAGGAGATGTCTCAAAACGTCATCAGGAGTCCCGACTAAACCCGTAAATGTAAGAAAATGTAAGAAAATGCATTTTTTAAGAAAAACATTTTTTGCTAAAATGTCGTAAGGGGGGACCCTGTCGTAAAAATGCCAAAAAACGGACTTGATTCAGCAGCACAATTCTGGTGCTGTAGTTGTAGGAGATGTCTCAAAACGTCATCAGGAGTCCCGACTAAACCCGTAAATGTAAGAAAATGTAAGAAAATGCATTTTTTACGAAAAACATTTTTTGCTAAAATGTCGTAAGGGGTGACCCTGTCGTAAAAATTCCAAAAAACGGACTTGATTCAGCAGCACAATTCTGGTGCTGTAGTTGTAGGAGATGTCTCAAAACGTCATCAGGAGTCCCGACTAAACCCGTAAATGTAAGAAAATGTAAGAAAATGCATTTTTTAAGAAAAACATTTTTTGCTAAAATGTCGTAAGGGGGGACCCTGTCGTAAAAATTCCAAAAAACGGACTTGATTCAGCAGCACAATTCTGGTGCTGTAGTTGTAGGAGATGTCTTAAAACGTCATCAGGAGTCCCTACAAAACCTAAAAATGGCATAAAATGCTTTTTTTGGGAAAACTTTTTTTTTACAAAAAAAAATTCAAAAAACGGACTTTTTTGAGCAGAACAATTCTGGTGCTGTAGTTGTAGGAGATGTCTCAAAACGTCATCAGGAGTCCCGACTAAACCCGTAAATGTAAGAAAATGTAAGAAAATGCATTTTTTAAGAAAAACATTTTTTTCTAAAATGTCGTAAGGGGGGACCCTGTCGTAAAAATTCCAAAAAACGGACTTGATTCAGCAGCACAATTCTGGTGCTGTAGTTGTAGGAGATGTCTTAAAACGTCATCAGGAGTCCCTACAAAACCTAAAAATGGCATAAAATGCTTTTTTTGGGAAAACTTTTTTTTTACAAAAAGAAATTCAAAAAACGGACTTGTTTGAGCAGAACAATTCTGGTGCTGTAGTTGTAGGAGATGTCTCAAAACGTCATCAGGAGTCCCGACTAAACCCGTAAATGTAAGAAAATGCATTTTTTAAGAAAAACATTTTTTTCTAAAATGTCGTAAGGGGGGACCCTGTCGTAAAAATTCCAAAAAACGGACTTGATTCAGCAGCACAATTCTGGTGCTGTAGTTGTAGGAGATGTCTCAAAACGTCATCAGGAGTCCCGACTAAACCCGTAAATGTAAGAAAATGTAAGAAAATGCATTTTTTAAGAAAAACATTTTTTTCTAAAATGTCGTAAGGGGGGACCCTGTCGTAAAAATGCCAAAAAACGGACTTGCTTCAGCAGTACAATTCTGGTGCTGTAGTTGTAGGAGATGTCTCAAAACGTCATCAGGAGTCCCTACAAAACCTAAAAATGGCATAAAAGGCTTTTTTTGGGAAAACTTTTTTTTTACAAAAAAAAATTCTAAAAACAGACTTGCTTCAGCAGCACAATTCTGGTGCTGTAGTTGTAGGAGATGTCTCAAAACGTCATCAGGAGTCCCGACTAAACCCGTAAATGTAAGAAAATGTAAGAAAATGCATTTTTTACGAAAAACATTTTTTGCTAAAATGTCGTAAGGGGGGACCCTGTCGTAAAAATTCCAAAAAACGGACTTGATTCAGCAGCACAATTCTGGTGCTGTAGTTGTAGGAGATGTCTCAAAACGTCATCAGGAGTCCCGACTAAACCCGTAAATGTAAGAAAATGCATTTTTTAAGAAAAACATTTTTTGCTAAAATGTCGTAAGGGGGGACCCTGTCGTAAAAATTCCAAAAAACGGACTTGATTCAGCAGTACAATTCTGGTGCTGTAGTTGTAGGAGATGTCTTAAAACATCATCAGGAGTCCCTACAAAACCTAAAAATGGCATAAAATGCTTTTTTTGGGAAAACTTTTTTTTTACAAAAAGAAATTCAAAAAACGGACTTGTTTGAGCAGCACATTTCTGGTGCTGTAGTTGTAGGAGATGTCTCAAAACGTCATCAGGAGTCCCGACTAAACCCGTAAATGTAAGAAAATGTAAGAAAATGCATTTTTTAAGAAAAACATTTTTTGCTAAAATGTCGTAAGGGGGGACCCTGTCGTAAAAATTCCAAAAAACGGACTTGATTCAGCAGCACAATTCTGGTGCTGTAGTTGTAGGAGATGTCTCAAAACGTCATCAGGAGTCCCGACTAAACCCGTAAATGTAAGAAAATGTAAGAAAATGCATTTTTTACGAAAAACATTTTTTGCTAAAATGTCGTAAGGGGGGACCCTGTCGTAAAAATGCCAAAAAACGGACTTGATTCAGCAGCACAATTCTGGTGCTGTAGTTGTAGGAGATGTCTCAAAACGTCATCAGGAGTCCCGACTAAACCCGTAAATGTAAGAAAATGTAAGAAAATGCATTTTTTAAGAAAAACATTTTTTGCTAAAATGTCGTAAGGGGGGACCCTGTCGTAAAAATGCCAAAAAACGGACTTGCTTCAGCAGTACAATTCTGGTGCTGTAGTTGTAGGAGATGTCTCAAAACGTCATCAGGAGTCCCTACAAAACCTAAAAATGGCATAAAATGCTTTTTTTGGGAAAACTTTTTTTTACAAAAAGAAATTCAAAAAACGGACTTGTTTGAGCAGCACAATTCTGGTGCTGTAGTTGTAGGAGATGTCTCAAAACGTCATCAGGAGTCCCGACTAAACCCGTAAATGTAAGAAAATGCATTTTTTAAGAAAAACATTTTTTGCTAAAATGTCGTAAGGGGGGACCCTGTCGTAAAAATGCCAAAAAACGGATTTGCTTCAGCAGCACAATTCTGGTGCTGTAGTTGTAGGAGATGTCTCAAAACGTCATCAGGAGTCCCGACTAAACCCGTAAATGTAAGAAAATGTAAGAAAATGCATTTTTTAAGAAAAACATTTTTTGCTAAAATGTCGTAATCAATGTCACAATTCTGGTGCTGTAGTTGTAGGAGTCCCTACAAAACCTAAAAATGGCATAAAATGCTTTTTTTGGGAAAACTTTTTTTTTACAAAAAAAAATTCTAAAAACAGACTTGCTTCAGCAGCACAATTCTGGTGCTGTAGTTGTAGGAGATGTCTCAAAACGTCATCAGGAGTCCCGACTAAACCCGTAAATGTAAGAAAATGTAAGAAAATGCATTTTTTACGAAAAACATTTTTTGCTAAAATGTCGTAAGGGGGGACCCTGTCGTAAAAATGCCAAAAAACGGACTTGCTTCAGCAGTACAATTCTGGTGCTGTAGTTGTAGGAGATGTCTCAAAACGTCATCAGGAGTCCCTACAAAACCTAAAAATGGCATAAAATGCTTTTTTTGGGAAAACTTTTTTTTTACAAAAAAAAATTCAAAAAACGGACTTGTTTGAGCAGCACAATTCTGGTGCTGTAGTTGTAGGAGATGTCTGAAAACGTCATCAGGAGTCCCGACTAAACCCGTAAATGTAAGAAAATGTAAGAAAATGCATTTTTTAAGAAAAACATTTTTTGCTAAAATGTCGTAAGGGGGGACCCTGTCGTAAAAATTCCAAAAAACGGACTTGATTCAGCAGCACAATTCTGGTGCTGTAGTTGTAGGAGATGTCTCAAAACGTCATCAGGAGTCCCGACTAAACCCGTAAATGTAAGAAAATGTAAGAAAATGCATTTTTTAAGAAAAACATTTTTTGCTAAAATGTCGGGACCCTGTCGTAAAAATTTCAAAAAACGGACTTGATTCAGCAGTACAATTCTGGTGCTGTAGTTGTAGGAGATGTCTTAAAACGTCATCAGGAGTCCCTACAAAACCTAAAAATGGCATAAAATGCTTTTTTTGGGAAAACTTTTTTTTTACAAAAAGAAATTCAAAAAACGGACTTGTTTGAGCAGCACATTTCTGGTGCTGTAGTTGTAGGAGATGTCTCAAAACGTCATCAGGAGTCCCGACTAAACCCGTAAATGTAAGAAAATGTAAGAAAATGCATTTTTTAAGAAAAATATTTTTTGCTACAATGTCGTAAGGGGGGACCCTGTCGTAAAAATTCCAAAAAACGGACTTGATTCAGCAGCACAATTCTGGTGCTGTAGTTGTAGGAGATGTCTCAAAACGTCATCAGGAGTCCCGACTAAACCCGTAAATGTAAGAAAATGTAAGAAAATGCATTTTTTACGAAAAACATTTTTTGCTAAAATGTCGTAAGGGGGGACCCTGTCGTAAAAATGCCAAAAAACGGACTTGATTCAGCAGCACAATTCTGGTGCTGTAGTTGTAGGACATGTCTCAAAACGTCATCAGGAGTCCCTACAAAACCTAAAAATGGCATAAAATGCTTTTTTTGGGAAAACTTTTTTTTTACAAAAAAAATTTCTAAAAACAGACTTGCTTCAGCAGCACAATTCTGGTGTTGTAGTTGTAGGAGATGTCTCAAAACGTCATCAGGAGTCCCGACTAAACCCGTAAATGTAAGAAAATGTAAGAGAATGCATTTTTTACGAAAAACATTTTTTGCTAAATTGTCGTAAGGGGGGACCCTGTCGTAAAAATTCCAAAAAACGGACTTGATTCAGCAGCACAATTCTGGTGCTGTAGTTGTAGGACATGTCTCAAAACGTCATCAGGAGTCCCGACTAAACCCGTAAATGTAAGAAAATGTAAGAAAATGCATTTTTTACGAAAAACATTTTTTGCTAAAATGTCGTAAGGGGGGACCCTGTCGTAAAAATGCCAAAAAACGGACTTGATTCAGCAGCACAATTCTGGTGCTGTAGTTGTAGGAGATGTCTCAAAACGTCATCAGGAGTCCCGACTAAACCCGTAAATGTAAGAAAATGTAAGAAAATGCATTTTTTACGAAAAACATTTTTTGCTAAAATGTCGTAAGGGGTGACCCTGTCGTAAAAATGCCAAAAAACGGACTTGATTCAGCAGCACAATTCTGGTGCTGTAGTTGTAGGAGATGTCTCAAAACGTCATCAGGAGTCCCGACTAAACCCGTAAATGTAAGAAAATGTAAGAAAATGCATTTTTTAAGAAAAACATTTTTTGCTAAAATGTCGTAATCAATGTCACAATTCCAGTGCTGTAGTTGTAGGAGTCCCTACAAAACCTAAAAATGGCATAAAATGCTTTTTTTGGGAAAACTTTTTTTTTACAAAAAAAAATTCTAAAAACAGACTTGCTTCAGCAGCACAATTCTGGTGCTGTAGTTGTAGGAGATGTCTCAAAACGTCATCAGGAGTCCGGACTAAACCCGTAAATGTAAGAAAATGTAAGAAAATGCATTTTTTAAGAAAAACATTTTTTGCTAAAATGTCGTAAGGGGGGACCCTGTCGTAAAAATTCCAAAAAACGGACTTGATTCAGCAGCACAATTCTGGTGCTGTAGTTGTAGGAGATGTCTCAAAACGTCATCAGGAGTCCGGACTAAACCCGTAAATGTAAGAAAATGTAAGAAAATGCATTTTTTAAGAAAAACATTTTTTGCTAAAATGTCGTAAGGGGGGACCCTGTCGTAAAAATTCCAAAAAACGGACTTGATTCAGCAGCACAATTCTGGTGCTGTAGTTGTAGGAGATGTCTTAAAACGTCATCAGGAGTCCCTACAAAACCTAAAAATGGCATAAAATGCTTTTTTTGGGAAAACTTTTTTTTTACAAAAAAAAATTCAAAAAACGGACTTTTTTGAGCAGAACAATTCTGGTGCTGTAGTTGTAGGAGATGTCTCAAAACGTCATCAGGAGTCCCGACTAAACCCGTAAATGTAAGAAAATGTAAGAAAATGCATTTTTTAAGAAAAACATTTTTTGCTAAAATGTCGTAAGGGGGGACCCTGTCGTAAAAATTCCAAAAAACGGACTTGATTCAACAGCACAATTCTGGTGCTGTAGTTGTAGGAGATGTCTCAAAACGTCATCAGGAGTCCCGACTAAACCCGTAAATGTAAGAAAATGTAAGAAAATGCATTTTTTAAGAAAAACATTTTTTGCTAAAATGTCGTAAGGGGGGACCCTGTCGTAAAAATTCCAAAAAACGGACTTGATTCAGCAGCACAATTCTGGTGCTGTAGTTGTAGGAGATGTCTCAAAACGTCATCAGGAGTCCCGACTAAACCCGTAAATGTAAGAAAATGTAAGAAAATGCATTTTTTACGAAAAACATTTTTTGCTAAAATGTCGTAAGGGGGGACCCTGTCGTAAAAATGCCAAAAAACGGACTTGATTCAGCAGCACAATTCTGGTGCTGTAGTTGTAGGAGATGTCTCAAAACGTCATCAGGAGTCCCGACTAAACCCGTAAATGTAAGAAAATGTAAGAAAATGCATTTTTTAAGAAAAACATTTTTTGCTAAAATGTCGTAAGGGGGGACCCTGTCGTAAAAATGCCAAAAAACGGACTTGCTTCAGCAGTACAATTCTGGTGCTGTAGTTGTAGGAGATGTCTCAAAACGTCATCAGGAGTCCCTACAAAACCTAAAAATGGCATAAAATGCTTTTTTTGGGAAAACTTTTTTTTACAAAAAGAAATTCAAAAAACGGACTTGTTTGAGCAGCACAATTCTGGTGCTGTAGTTGTAGGAGATGTCTCAAAACGTCATCAGGAGTCCCGACTAAACCCGTAAATGTAAGAAAATGCATTTTTTAAGAAAAACATTTTTTGCTAAAATGTCGTAAGGGGGGACCCTGTCGTAAAAATGCCAAAAAACGGATTTGCTTCAGCAGCACAATTCTGGTGCTGTAGTTGTAGGAGATGTCTCAAAACGTCATCAGGAGTCCCGACTAAACCCGTAAATGTAAGAAAATGTAAGAAAATGCATTTTTTAAGAAAAACATTTTTTGCTAAAATGTCGTAATCAATGTCACAATTCTGGTGCTGTAGTTGTAGGAGTCCCTACAAAACCTAAAAATGGCATAAAATGCTTTTTTTGGGAAAACTTTTTTTTTACAAAAAAAAATTCTAAAAACAGACTTGCTTCAGCAGCACAATTCTGGTGCTGTAGTTGTAGGAGATGTCTCAAAACGTCATCAGGAGTCCCGACTAAACCCGTAAATGTAAGAAAATGTAAGAAAATGCATTTTTTACGAAAAACATTTTTTGCTAAAATGTCGTAAGGGGGGACCCTGTCGTAAAAATGCCAAAAAACGGACTTGCTTCAGCAGTACAATTCTGGTGCTGTAGTTGTAGGAGATGTCTCAAAACGTCATCAGGAGTCCCTACAAAACCTAAAAATGGCATAAAATGCTTTTTTTGGGAAAACTTTTTTTTTACAAAAAAAAATTCAAAAAACGGACTTGTTTGAGCAGCACAATTCTGGTGCTGTAGTTGTAGGAGATGTCTGAAAACGTCATCAGGAGTCCCGACTAAACCCGTAAATGTAAGAAAATGTAAGAAAATGCATTTTTTAAGAAAAACATTTTTTGCTAAAATGTCGTAAGGGGGGACCCTGTCGTAAAAATTCCAAAAAACGGACTTGATTCAGCAGCACAATTCTGGTGCTGTAGTTGTAGGAGATGTCTCAAAACGTCATCAGGAGTCCCGACTAAACCCGTAAATGTAAGAAAATGTAAGAAAATGCATTTTTTAAGAAAAACATTTTTTGCTAAAATGTCGGGACCCTGTCGTAAAAATTTCAAAAAACGGACTTGATTCAGCAGTACAATTCTGGTGCTGTAGTTGTAGGAGATGTCTTAAAACGTCATCAGGAGTCCCTACAAAACCTAAAAATGGCATAAAATGCTTTTTTTGGGAAAACTTTTTTTTTACAAAAAGAAATTCAAAAAACGGACTTGTTTGAGCAGCACATTTCTGGTGCTGTAGT
The DNA here is from genome assembly GCF_033978785.1 of Entelurus aequoreus. NCBI lineage: Eukaryota > Metazoa > Chordata > Actinopteri > Syngnathiformes > Syngnathidae > Entelurus > Entelurus aequoreus. Next base: position 110,685 of record NW_026908045.1, on the reverse strand, counting down.
TGTAGGAGATGTCTCAAAACGTCATCAGGAGTCCCGACTAAACCCGTAAATGTAAGAAAATGTAAGAAAATGCATTTTTTAAGAAAAATATTTTTTGCTACAATGTCGTAAGGGGGGACCCTGTCGTAAAAATTCCAAAAAACGGACTTGATTCAGCAGCACAATTCTGGTGCTGTAGTTGTAGGAGATGTCTCAAAACGTCATCAGGAGTCCCGACTAAACCCGTAAATGTAAGAAAATGTAAGAAAATGCATTTTTTACGAAAAACATTTTTTGCTAAAATGTCGTAAGGGGGGACCCTGTCGTAAAAATGCCAAAAAACGGACTTGATTCAGCAGCACAATTCTGGTGCTGTAGTTGTAGGACATGTCTCAAAACGTCATCAGGAGTCCCTACAAAACCTAAAAATGGCATAAAATGCTTTTTTTGGGAAAACTTTTTTTTTACAAAAAAAATTTCTAAAAACAGACTTGCTTCAGCAGCACAATTCTGGTGTTGTAGTTGTAGGAGATGTCTCAAAACGTCATCAGGAGTCCCGACTAAACCCGTAAATGTAAGAAAATGTAAGAAAATGCATTTTTTACGAAAAACATTTTTTGCTAAATTGTCGTAAGGGGGGACCCTGTCGTAAAAATTCCAAAAAACGGACTTGATTCAGCAGCACAATTCTGGTGCTGTAGTTGTAGGACATGTCTCAAAACGTCATCAGGAGTCCCGACTAAACCCGTAAATGTAAGAAAATGTAAGAAAATGCATTTTTTACGAAAAACATTTTTTGCTAAAATGTCGTAAGGGGGGACCCTGTCGTAAAAATGCCAAAAAACGGACTTGATTCAGCAGCACAATTCTGGTGCTGTAGTTGTAGGAGATGTCTCAAAACGTCATCAGGAGTCCCGACTAAACCCGTAAATGTAAGAAAATGTAAGAAAATGCATTTTTTACGAAAAACATTTTTTGCTAAAATGTCGTAAGGGGTGACCCTGTCGTAAAAATGCCAAAAAACGGACTTGATTCAGCAGCACAATTCTGGTGCTGTAGTTGTAGGAGATGTCTCAAAACGTCATCAGGAGTCCCGACTAAACCCGTAAATGTAAGAAAATGTAAGAAAATGCATTTTTTAAGAAAAACATTTTTTGCTAAAATGTCGTAATCAATGTCACAATTCCAGTGCTGTAGTTGTAGGAGTCCCTACAAAACCTAAAAATGGCATAAAATGCTTTTTTTGGGAAAACTTTTTTTTTACAAAAAAAAATTCTAAAAACAGACTTGCTTCAGCAGCACAATTCTGGTGCTGTAGTTGTAGGAGATGTCTCAAAACGTCATCAGGAGTCCGGACTAAACCCGTAAATGTAAGAAAATGTAAGAAAATGCATTTTTTAAGAAAAACATTTTTTGCTAAAATGTCGTAAGGGGGGACCCTGTCGTAATAATTCCAAAAAACGGACTTGATTCAGCAGCACAATTCTGGTGCTGTAGTTGTAGGAGATGTCTCAAAACGTCATCAGGAGTCCGGACTAAACCCGTAAATGTAAGAAAATGTAAGAAAATGCATTTTTTAAGAAAAACATTTTTTGCTAAAATGTCGTAAGGGGGGACCCTGTCGTAAAAATTCCAAAAAACGGACTTGATTCAGCAGCACAATTCTGGTGCTGTAGTTGTAGGAGATGTCTTAAAACGTCATCAGGAGTCCCTACAAAACCTAAAAATGGCATAAAATGCTTTTTTTGGGAAAACTTTTTTTTTACAAAAAAAAATTCAAAAAACGGACTTTTTTGAGCAGAACAATTCTGGTGCTGTAGTTGTAGGAGATGTCTCAAAACGTCATCAGGAGTCTCGACTAAACCCGTAAATGTAAGAAAATGTAAGAAAATGCATTTTTTAAGAAAAACATTTTTTGCTAAAATGTCGTAAGGGGGGACCCTGTCGTAAAAATTCCAAAAAACGGACTTGATTCAGCAGCACAATTCTGGTGCTGTAGTTGTAGGAGATGTCTTAAAACGTCATCAGGAGTCCCTACAAAACCTAAAAATGGCATAAAATGCTTTTTTTGGGAAAACTTTTTTTTTACAAAAAAAAATTCAAAAAACGGACTTTTTTGAGCAGAACAATTCTGGTGCTGTAGTTGTAGGAGATGTCTCAAAACGTCATCAGGAGTCCCGACTAAACCCGTAAATGTAAGAAAATGTAAGAAAATGCATTTTTTAAGAAAAACATTTTTTTCTAAAATGTCGTAAGGGGGGACCCTGTCGTAAAAATGCCAAAAAACGGACTTGCTTCAGCAGTACAATTCTGGTGCTGTAGTTGTAGGAGATGTCTCAAAACGTCATCAGGAGTCCCTACAAAACCTAAAAATGGCATAAAAGGCTTTTTTTGGGAAAACTTTTTTTTTACAAAAAAAAATTCTAAAAACAGACTTGCTTCAGCAGCACAATTCTGGTGCTGTAGTTGTAGGAGATGTCTCAAAACGTCATCAGGAGTCCCGACTAAACCCGTAAATGTAAGAAAATGTAAGAAAATGCATTTTTTACGAAAAACATTTTTTGCTAAAATGTCGTAAGGGGGGACCCTGTCGTAAAAATTCCAAAAAACGGACTTGATTCAGCAGCACAATTCTGGTGCTGTAGTTGTAGGAGATGTCTCAAAACGTCATCAGGAGTCCCGACTAAACCCGTAAATGTAAGAAAATGCATTTTTTAAGAAAAACATTTTTTGCTAAAATGTCGTAAGGGGGGACCCTGTCGTAAAAATTCCAAAAAACGGACTTGATTCAGCAGTACAATTTTGGTGCTGTAGTTGTAGGAGATGTCTTAAAACGTCATCAGGAGTCCCTACAAAACCTAAAAATGGCATAAAATGCTTTTTTTGGGAAAACTTTTTTTTTACAAAAAGAAATTCAAAAAACGGACTTGTTTGAGCAGCACATTTCTGGTGCTGTAGTTGTAGGAGATGTCTCAAAAACGTCATCAGGAGTCCCGACTAAACCCGTAAATGTAAGAAAATGTAAGAAAATGCATTTTTTAAGAAAAACATTTTTTGCTAAAATGTCGTAAGGGGGGACCCTGTCGTAAAAATTCCAAAAAACGGACTTGATTCAGCAGCACAATTCTGGTGCTGTAGTTGTAGGAGATGTCTCAAAACGTCATCAGGAGTCCCGACTAAACCCGTAAATGTAAGAAAATGTAAGAAAATGCATTTTTTACGAAAAACATTTTTTGCTAAAATGTCGTAAGGGGGGACCCTGTCGTAAAAATGCCAAAAAACGGAATTGATTCAGCAGCACAATTCTGGTGCTGTAGTTGTAGGAGATGTCTCAAAACGTCATCAGGAGTCCGGACTAAACCCGTAAATGTAAGAAAATGTAAGAAAATGCATTTTTTAAGAAAAACATTTTTTGCTAAAATGTCGTAAGGGGGGACCCTGTCGTAAAAATGCCAAAAAACGGACTTGCTTCAGCAGTACAATTCTGGTGCTGTAGTTGTAGGAGATGTCTCAAAACGTCATCAGGAGTCCCTACAAAACCTAAAAATGGCATAAAATGCTTTTTTTGGGAAAACTTTTTTTTACAAAAAGAAATTCAAAAAACGGACTTGTTTGAGCAGCACAATTCTGGTGCTGTAGTTGTAGGAGATGTCTCAAAACGTCATCAGGAGTCCCGACTAAACCCGTAAATGTAAGAAAATGCATTTTTTAAGAAAACATTTTTTGCTAAAATGTCGTAAGGGGGGACCCTGTCGTAAAAATGCCAAAAAACGGATTTGCTTCAGCAGTACAATTCTGGTGCTGTAGTTGTAGGAGATGTCTCAAAACGTCATCAGGAGTCCCGACTAAACCCGTAAATGTAAGAAAATGTAAGAAAATGCATTTTTTAAGAAAAACATTTTTTGCTAAAATGTCGTAATCAATGTCACAATTCTGGTGCTGTAGTTGTAGGAGTCCCTACAAAACCTAAAAATGGCATAAAATGCTTTTTTTGGGAAAACTTTTTTTTTACAAAAAAAAATTCTAAAAACAGACTTGCTTCAGCAGCACAATTCTGGTGCTGTAGTTGTAGGAGATGTCTCAAAACGTCATCAGGAGTCCCGACTAAACCCGTAAATGTAAGAAAATGTAAGAAAATGCATTTTTACGAAAAATATTTTTTGCTAAAATGTCGTTAGGGGGGACCCTGTCGTAAAAATTCCAAAAAACGGACTTGATTCAGCAGCACAATTCTGGTGCTGTAGTTGTAGGAGATGTCTCAAAACGTCATCAGGAGTCCGGACTAAACCCGTAAATGTAAGAAAATGTAAGAAAATGCATTTTTTAAGAAAAACATATTTTGCTAAAATGTCGTAAGGGGGACCCTGTCGTAAAAATTCCAAAAAACGGACTTGATTCAGCAGCACAATTCTGGTGCTGTAGTTGTAGGAGATGTCTTAAAACGTCATCAGGAGTCCCTACAAAACCTAAAAATGGCATAAAATGCTTTTTTTGGGAAACTTTTTTTTACAAAAAAAAAATTCAAAAAACGGACTTTTTTGAGCAGAACAATTCTGGTGCTGTAGTTGTAGGAGATGTCTCAAAACGTCATCAGGAGTCCCGACTAAACCCGTAAATGTAAGAAAATGTAAGAAAATGCATTTTTTAAGAAAAACATTTTTTTCTAAAATGTCGTAAGGGGGGACCCTGTCGTAAAAATTCCAAAAAACGGACTTGATTCAGCAGCACAATTCTGGTGCTGTAGTTGTAGGAGATGTCTTAAAACGTCATCAGGAGTCCCTACAAAACCTAAAAATGGCATAAAATGCTTTTTTTGGGAAAACTTTTTTTTTACAAAAAAAAATTCAAAAAACGGACTTGTTTGAGCAGCACAATTCTGGTGCTGTAGTTGTAGGAGATGTCTCAAAACGTCATCAGGAGTCCCGACTAAACCCGTAAATGTAAGAAAATGTAAGAAAATGCATTTTTTACGAAAAATATTTTTTGCTAAAATGTCGTTAGGGGGGACCCTGTCGTAAAAATTCCAAAAAACGGACTTGATTCAGCAGCACAATTCTGGTGCTGTAGTTGTAGGAGATGTCTCAAAACGTCATCAGGAGTCCGGACTAAACCCGTAAATGTAAGAAAATGTAAGAAAATGCATTTTTTAAGAAAAACATATTTTGCTAAAATGTCGTAAGGGGGGACCCTGTCGTAAAAATTCCAAAAAACGGACTTGATTCAGCAGCACAATTCTGGTGCTGTAGTTGTAGGAGATGTCTTAAAACGTCATCAGGAGTCCCTACAAAACCTAAAAATGGCATAAAATGCTTTTTTTGGGAAAACTTTTTTTTTACAAAAAAAAATTCAAAAAACGGACTTTTTTGAGCAGAACAATTCTGGTGCTGTAGTTGTAGGAGATGTCTCAAAACGTCATCAGGAGTCCCGACTAAACCCGTAAATGTAAGAAAATGTAAGAAAATGCATTTTTTAAGAAAAACATTTTTTGCTAAAATGTCGTAAGGGGGGACCCTGTCGTAAAAATTCCAAAAAACGGACTTGATTCAGCAGCACAATTCTGGTGCTGTAGTTGTAGGAGATGTCTTAAAACGTCATCAGGAGTCCCTACAAAACCTAAAAATGGCATAAAATGCTTTTTTTGGGAAAACTTTTTTTTTACAAAAAGAAATTCAAAAAACGGACTTGTTTGAGCAGCACAATTCTGGTGCTGTAGTTGTAGGAGATGTCTCAAAACGTCATCAGGAGTCCCGACTAAACCCGTAAATGTAAGAAAATGTAAGAAAATGCATTTTTTACGAAAAACATTTTTTGCTAAAATGTCGTAAGGGGGGACCCTGTCGTAAAAATTCCAAAAAACGGACTTGATTCAGCAGCACAATTCTGGTGCTGTAGTTGTAGGAGATGTCTCAAAACGTCATCAGGAGTCCCTACAAAACCTAAAAATGGCATAAAAGGCTTTTTTTGGGAAAACTTTTTTTTTACAAAAAAAAATTCTAAAAACAGACTTGCTTCAGCAGCACAATTCTGGTGCTGTAGTTGTAGGAGATGTCTCAAAACGTCATCAGGAGTCCCGACTAAACCCGTAAATGTAAGAAAATGCATTTTTTAAGAAAAACATTTTTTGCTAAAATGTCGTAAGGGGGGACCCTGTCGTAAAAATTCCAAAAAACGGACTTGATTCAGCAGCACAATTCTGGTGCTGTAGTTGTAGGAGATGTCTTAAAACGTCATCAGGAGTCCCTACAAAACCTAAAAATGGCATAAAATGCTTTTTTTGGGAAAACTTTTTTTTTACAAAAAAAAATTCAAAAAACGGACTTGTTTGAGCAGCACAATTCTGGTGCTGTAGTTGTAGGAGATGTCTCAAAACGTCATCAGGAGTCCCGACTAAACCCGTAAATGTAAGAAAATGTAAGAAAATGCATTTTTTACGAAAAACATTTTTTGCTAAAATGTCGTAAGGGCGGACCCTGTCGTAAAAATTCCAAAAAACGGACTTGATTCAGCAGCACAATTCTGGTGCTGTAGTTGTAGGAGATGTCTCAAAACGTCATCAGGAGTCCCGACTAAACCCGTAAATGTAAGAAAATGTAAGAAAATGCATTTTTTACGAAAAACATTTTTTGCTAAAATGTCGTAAGGGGGGACCCTGTCGTAAAAATTCCAAAAAACGGACTTGATTCAGCAGCACAATTCTGGTGCTGTAGTTGTAGGAGATGTCTCAAAACGTCATCAGGAGTCCCGACTAAACCCGTAAATGTAAAAAATGTAAGAAAATGCATTTTTTACGAAAAACATTTTTTGCTAAAATGTCGTAAGGGGGGGACCCTGTCGTAAAAATTCCAAAAAACGGACTTGATTCAGCAGCACAATTCTGGTGCTGTAGTTGTAGGAGATGTCTCAAAACGTCATCAGGAGTCCCGACTAAACCCGTAAATGTAAGAAAATGTAAGAAAATGCATTTTTTACGAAAAACATTTTTTGCTAAAATGTCGTAAGGGGGGACCCTGTCGTAAAAATTCCAAAAAACGGACTTGATTCAGCAGCACAATTCTGGTGCTGTAGTTGTAGGAGATGTCTCAAAACGTCATCAGGAGTCCCGACTAAACCCGTAAATGTAAGAAAATGTAAGAAAATGCATTTTTTAAGAAAAACATTTTTTGCTAAAATGTCGTAAGGGGGGACCCTGTCGTAAAAATTCCAAAAAACGGACTTGATTCAGCAGCACAATTCTGGTGCTGTAGTTGTAGGAGATGTCTTAAAACGTCATCAGGAGTCCCTACAAAACCTAAAAATGGCATAAAATGCTTTTTTTGGGAAAACGTTTTTTTTACAAAAAAAAATTCAAAAAACAGACTTGCTTCAGCAGCACAATTCTGGTGCTGTAGTTGTAGGAGATGTCTCAAAACGTCATCAGGAGTCCCGACTAAACCCGTAAATGTAAGAAAATGTAAGAAAATGCATTTTTTAAGAAAAACATTTTTTGCTAAAATGTCGTAAGGGGGGACCCTGTCGTAAAAATGCCAAAAAACGGACTTGCTTCAGCAGTACAATTCTGGTGCTGTAGTTGTAGGAGATGTCTCAAAACGTCATCAGGAGTCCCTACAAAACCTAAAAATGGCAGAAAATGCTTTTTTTGGGAAAACTTTTTTTTACAAAAAAAAATTCAAAAAACAGACTTGCTTCAGCAGCACAATTCTGGTGTTGTAGTTGTAGGAGATGTCTCAAAACGTCATCAGGAGTCCCGACTAAACCCGTAAATGTAAGAAAATGTAGAAAATGCATTTTTTACGAAAAACATTTTTTGCTAAAATGTCGTAAGGGGGGACCCTGTCGTAAAAATGCCAAAAAACGGACTTGATTCAGCAGCACAATTCTGGTGCTGTAGTTGTAGGAGATGTCTCAAAACGTCATCAGGAGTCCCTACAAAACCTAAAAATGGCATAAAATGCTTTTTTTGGGAAAACGTTTTTTTTACAAAAAAAAATTCAAAAAACAGACTTGCTTCAGCAGCACAATTCTGGTGCTGTAGTTGTAGGAGATGTCTCAAAACGTCATCAGGAGTCCCGACTAAACCCGTAAATGTAAGAAAATGTAAGAAAATGCATTTTTTACGAAAAAATTTTTTTGCTAAAATGTCGTAAGGGGGGACCCTGTCGTAAAAATTCCAAAAAACGGACTTGATTCAGCAGCACAATTCTGGTGCTGTAGTTGTAGGAGATGTCTCAAAACGTCATCAGGAGTCCCGACTAAACCCGTAAATGTAAGAAAATGTAAGAAAATGCATTTTTTACGAAAAACATTTTTTGCTAAAATGTCGTAAGGGGGGACCCTGTCGTAAAAATGCCAAAAAACGGACTTGCTTCAGCAGTACAATTCTGGTGCTGTAGTTGTAGGAGATGTCTTAAAACGTCATCAGGAGTCCCTACAAAACCTAAAAATGGCATAAAATGCTTTTTTTGGGAAAACGTTTTTTTTACAAAAAAAAATTCAAAAAACAGACTTGCTTCAGCAGCACAATTCTGGTGCTGTAGTTGTAGAAGATGTCTCAAAACGTCATCAGGAGTCCCGACTAAACCCGTAAATGTAAGAAAATGTAAGAAAATGCATTTTTTACGAAAAACATTTTTTGCTAAAATGTCGTAAGGGGGGACCCTGTCGTAAAAATTCCAAAAAACGGACTTGATTCAGCAGCACAATTCTGGTGCTGTAGTTGTAGGAGATGTCTCAAAACGTCATCAGGAGTCCGGACTAAACCCGTAAATGTAAGAAAATGTAAGAAAATGCATTTTTTAAGAAAAACATATTTTGCTAAAATGTCGTAAGGGGACCCTGTCGTAAAAATTCCAAAAAACGGACTTGATTCAGCAGCACAATTCTGGTGCTGTAGTTGTAGGAGATGTCTTAAAACGTCATCAGGAGTCCCTACAAAACCTAAAAATGGCATAAAATGCTTTTTTTGGGAAAACTTTTTTTTTACAAAAAAAAATTCAAAAAACGGACTTTTTTGAGCAGAACAATTCTGGTGCTGTAGTTGTAGGAGATGTCTCAAAACGTCATCAGGAGTCCCGACTAAACCCGTAAATGTAAGAAAATGTAAGAAAATGCATTTTTTAAGAAAAACATTTTTTTCTAAAATGTCGTAAGGGGGGACCCTGTCGTAAAAATTCCAAAAAACGGACTTGATTCAGCAGCACAATTCTGGTGCTGTAGTTGTAGGAGATGTCTCAAAACGTCATCAGGAGTCCCGACTAAACCCGTAAATGTAAGAAAATGTAAGAAAATGCATTTTTTAAGAAAAACATTTTTTGCTAAAATGTCGTAAGGGGGGACCCTGTCGTAAAAATTCCAAAAAACGGACTTGATTCAGCAGCACAATTCTGGTGCTGTAGTTGTAGGAGATGTCTTAAAACGTCATCAGGAGTCCCTACAAAACCTAAAAATGGCATAAAATGCTTTTTTTGGGAAAACTTTTTTTTTACAAAAAGAAATTCAAAAAACGGACTTGTTTGAGCAGCACAATTCTGGTGCTGTAGTTGTAGGAGATGTCTCAAAACGTCATCAGGAGTCCCGACTAAACCCGTAAATGTAAGAAAATGTAAGAAAATGCATTTTTTACGAAAAACATTTTTTGCTAAAATGTCGTAAGGGGGGACCCTGTCGTAAAAATTCCAAAAAACGGACTTGATTCAGCAGCACAATTCTGGTGCTGTAGTTGTAGGAGATGTCTCAAAACGTCATCAGGAGTCCCGACTAAACCCGTAAATGTAAGAAAATGTAAGAAAATGCATTTTTTAAGAAAAACATTTTTTGCTAAAATGTCGTAAGGGGGGACCCTGTCGTAAAAATTCCAAAAAACGGACTTGATTCAGCAGCACAATTCTGGTGCTGTAGTTGTAGGAGATGTCTTAAAACGTCATCAGGAGTCCCTACAAAACCTAAAAATGGCATAAAATGCTTTTTTTGGGAAAACTTTTTTTTTACAAAAAGAAATTCAAAAAACGGACTTGTTTGAGCAGCACAATTCTGGTGCTGTAGTTGTAGGAGATGTCTCAAAACGTCATCAGGAGTCCCGACTAAACCCGTAAATGTAAGAAAATGTAAGAAAATGCATTTTTTACGAAAAACATTTTTTGCTAAAATGTCGTAAGGGGGGACCCTGTCGTAAAAATTCCAAAAAACGGACTTGATTCAGCAGCACAATTCTGGTGCTGTAGTTGTAGGAGATGTCTCAAAACGTCATCAGGAGTCCCGACTAAACCCGTAAATGTAAGAAAATGTAAGAAAATGCATTTTTTAAGAAAAACATTTTTTTCTAAAATGTCGTAAGGGGGGACCCTGTCGTAAAAATGCCAAAAAACGGACTTGCTTCAGCAGTACAATTCTGGTGCTGTAGTTGTAGGAGATGTCTCAAAACGTCATCAGGAGTCCCTACAAAACCTAAAAATGGCATAAAAGGCTTTTTTTGGGAAAACTTTTTTTTTACAAAAAAAAATTCTAAAAACAGACTTGCTTCAGCAGCACAATTCTGGTGCTGTAGTTGTAGGAGATGTCTCAAAACGTCATCAGGAGTCCCGACTAAACCCGTAAATGTAAGAAAATGTAAGAAAATGCATTTTTTACGAAAAACATTTTTTGCTAAAATGTCGTAAGGGGGGACCCTGTCGTAAAAATTCCAAAAAACGGACTTGATTCAGCAGCACAATTCTGGTGCTGTAGTTGTAGGAGATGTCTCAAAACGTCATCAGGAGTCCCGACTAAACCCGTAAATGTAAGAAAATGCATTTTTTAAGAAAAACATTTTTTGCTAAAATGTCGTAAGGGGGGACCCTGTCGTAAAAATTCCAAAAAACGGACTTGATTCAGCAGTACAATTCTGGTGCTGTAGTTGTAGGAGATGTCTTAAAACGTCATCAGGAGTCCCTACAAAACCTAAAAATGGCATAAAATGCTTTTTTTGGGAAAACTTTTTTTTTACAAAAAAAAATTCAAAAAACGGACTTGTTTGAGCAGCACAATTCTGGTGCTGTAGTTGTAGGAGATGTCTCAAAACGTCATCAGGAGTCCCGACTAAACCCGTAAATGTAAGAAAATGCATTTTTTAAGAAAAACATTTTTTGCTAAAATGTCGTAAGGGGGAACCCTGTCGTAAAAATTCCAAAAAACGGACTTGATTCAGCAGCACAATTCTGGTGCTGTAGTTGTAGGAGATGTCTCAAAACGTCATCAGGAGTCCCGACTAAACCCGTAAATGTAAGAAAATGTAAGAAAATGCATTTTTTACGAAAAACATTTTTTGCTAAAATGTCGTAAGGGGGGACCCTGTCGTAAAAATTCCAAAAAACGGACTTGATTCAGCAGCACAATTCTGGTGCTGTAGTTGTAGGAGATGTCTCAAAACGTCATCAGGAGTCCCGACTAAACCCGTAAATGTAAGAAAATGCATTTTTTAAGAAAAACATTTTTTGCTAAAATGTCGTAAGGGGGGACCCTGTCGTAAAAATGCCAAAAAACGGACTTGCTTCAGCAGTACAATTCTGGTGCTGTAGTTGTAGGAGATGTCTCAAAACGTCATCAGGAGTCCCTACAAAACCTAAAAATGGCATAAAATGCTTTTTTTGGGAAAACTTTTTTTTACAAAAAAAAATTCAAAAAACAGACTTGCTTCAGCAGCACAATTCTGGTGTTGTAGTTGTAGGAGATGTCTCAAAACGTCATCAGGAGTCCCGACTAAACCCGTAAATGTAAGAAAATGTAAGAAAATGCATTTTTTACGAAAAACATTTTTTGCTAAAATGTCGTAAGGGGGGACCCTGTCGTAAAAATTCCAAAAAACGGACTTGATTCAGCAGCACAATTCTGGTGCTGTAGTTGTAGGAGATGTCTCAAAACGTCATCAGGAGTCCCGACTAAACCCGTAAATGTAAGAAAATGTAAGAAAATGCATTTTTTAAGAAAAACATTTTTTGCTAAAATGTCGTAAGGGGGGACCCTGTCGTAAAAATGCCAAAAAACGGACTTGATTCAGCAGCACAATTCTGGTGCTCTAGTTGTAGGAGATGTCTCAAAACGTCATCAGGAGTCCCGACTAAACCCGTAAATGTAAGAAAATGTAAGAAAATGCATTTTTTACGAAAAACATTTTTTGCTAAAATGTCGTAAGGGGTGACCCTGTCGTAAAAATTCCAAAAAACGGACTTGATTCAGCAGCACAATTCTGGTGCTGTAGTTGTAGGAGATGTCTCAAAACGTCATCAGGAGTCCCGACTAAACCCGTAAATGTAAGAAAATGTAAGAAAATGCATTTTTTAAGAAAAACATTTTTTGCTAAAATGTCGTAAGGGGGGACCCTGTCGTAAAAATTCCAAAAAACGGACTTGATTCAGCAGCACAATTCTGGTGCTGTAGTTGTAGGAGATGTCTTAAAACGTCATCAGGAGTCCCTACAAAACCTAAAAATGGCATAAAATGCTTTTTTTGGGAAAACTTTTTTTTTACAAAAAAAAATTCAAAAAACGGACTTTTTTGAGCAGAACAATTCTGGTGCTGTAGTTGTAGGAGATGTCTCAAAACGTCATCAGGAGTCCCGACTAAACCCGTAAATGTAAGAAAATGTAAGAAAATGCATTTTTTAAGAAAAACATTTTTTTTTAAAATGTCGTAAGGGGGGACCCTGTCGTAAAAATTCCAAAAAACGGACTTGATTCAGCAGCACAATTCTGGTGCTGTAGTTGTAGGAGATGTCTTAAAACGTCATCAGGAGTCCCTACAAAACCTAAAAATGGCATAAAATGCTTTTTTTGGGAAAACTTTTTTTTTACAAAAAGAAATTCAAAAAACGGACTTGTTTGAGCAGCACAATTCTGGTGCTGTAGTTGTAGGAGATGTCTCAAAACGTCATCAGGAGTCCCGACTAAACCCGTAAATGTAAGAAAATGTAAGAATATGCATTTTTTACGAAAAACATTTTTTGCTAAAATGTCGTAAGGGGGGACCCTGTCGTAAAAATTCCAAAAAACTGACTTGATTCAGCAGCACAATTCTGGTGCTGTAGTTGTAGGAGATGTCTCAAAACGTCATCAGGAGTCCCGACTAAACCCGTAAATGTAAGAAAATGTAAGAAAATGCATTTTTTAAGAAAAACATTTTTTTCTAAAATGTCGTAAGGGGGGACCCTGTCGTAAAAATGCCAAAAAACGGACTTGCTTCAGCAGTACAATTCTGGTGCTGTAGTTGTAGGAGATGTCTCAAAACGTCATCAGGAGTCCCTACAAAACCTAAAAATGGCATAAAAGGCTTTTTTTGGGAAAACTTTTTTTTTACAAAAAAAAATTCTAAAAACAGACTTGCTTCAGCAGCACAATTCTGGTGCTGTAGTTGTAGGAGATGTCTCAAAACGTCATCAGGAGTCCCGACTAAACCCGTAAATGTAAGAAAATGTAAGAAAATGCATTTTTTACGAAAAACATTTTTTGCTAAAATGTCGTAAGGGGGGACCCTGTCGTAAAAATTCCAAAAAACGGACTTGATTCAGCAGCACAATTCTGGTGCTGTAGTTGTAGGAGATGTCTCAAAACGTCATCAGGAGTCCCGACTAAACCCGTAAATGTAAGAAAATGCATTTTTTAAGAAAAACATTTTTTGCTAAAATGTCGTAAGGGGGGACCCTGTCGTAAAAATTCCAAAAAACGGACTTGATTCAGCAGTACAATTCTGGTGCTGTAGTTGTAGGAGATGTCTTAAAACGTCATCAGGAGTCCCTACAAAACCTAAAAATGGCATAAAATGCTTTTTTTGGGAAAACTTTTTTTTTACAAAAAGAAATTCAAAAAACGGACTTGTTTGAGCAGCACATTTCTGGTGCTGTAGTTGTAGGAGATGTCTCAAAACGTCATCAGGAGTCCCGACTAAACCCGTAAATGTAAGAAAATGTAAGAAAATGCATTTTTTAAGAAAAACATTTTTTGCTAAAATGTCGTAAAAATTCCAAAAAACGGACTTGATTCAGCAGCACAATTCTGGTGCTGTAGTTGTAGGAGATGTCTCAAAACGTCATCAGGAGTCCCGACTAAACCCGTAAATGTAAGAAAATGTAAGAAAATGCATTTTTTACGAAAAACATTTTTTGCTAAAATGTCGTAAGGGGGGACCCTGTCGTAAAAATGCCAAAAAACGGACTTGATTCAGCAGCACAATTCTGGTGCTGTAGTTGTAGGAGATGTCTCAAAACGTCATCAGGAGTCCCGACTAAACCCGTAAATGTAAGAAAATGTAAGAAAATGCATTTTTTAAGAAAAACATTTTTTGCTAAAATGTCGTAAGGGGGGACCCTGTCGTAAAAATGCCAAAAAACGGACTTGCTTCAGCAGTACAATTCTGGTGCTGTAGTTGTAGGAGATGTCTCAAAACGTCATCAGGAGTCCCTACAAAACCTAAAAATGGCATAAAATGCTTTTTTTGGGAAAACTTTTTTTTACAAAAAGAAATTCAAAAAACGGACTTGTTTGAGCAGCACAATTCTGGTGCTGTAGTTGTAGGAGATGTCTCAAAACGTCATCAGGAGTCCCGACTAAACCCGTAAATGTAAGAAAATGCATTTTTTAAGAAAAACATTTTTTGCTAAAATGTCGTAAGGGGGGACCCTGTCGTAAAAATGCCAAAAAACGGATTTGCTTCAGCAGTACAATTCTGGTGCTGTAGTTGTAGGAGATGTCTCAAAACGTCATCAGGAGTCCCGACTAAACCCGTAAATGTAAGAAAATGTAAGAAAATGCATTTTTTAAGAAAAACATTTTTTGCTAAAATGTCGTAATCAATGTCACAATTCTGGTGCTGTAGTTGTAGGAGTCCCTACAAAACCTAAAAATGGCATAAAATGCTTTTTTTGGGAAAACTTTTTTTTTACAAAAAAAAATTCTAAAAACAGACTTGCTTCAGCAGCACAATTCTGGTGCTGTAGTTGTAGGAGATGTCTCAAAACGTCATCAGGAGTCCCGACTAAACCCGTAAATGTAAGAAAATGTAAGAAAATGCATTTTTTACGAAAAATATTTTTTGCTAAAATGTCGTTAGGGGGGACCCTGTCGTAAAAATTCCAAAAAACGGACTTGATTCAGCAGCACAATTCTGGTGCTGTAGTTGTAGGAGATGTCTCAAAACGTCATCAGGAGTCCGGACTAAACCCGTAAATGTAAGAAAATGTAAGAAAATGCATTTTTTAAGAAAAACATATTTTGCTAAAATGTCGTAAGGGGGGACCCTGTCGTAAAAATTCCAAAAAACGGACTTGATTCAGCAGCACAATTCTGGTGCTGTAGTTGTAGGAGATGTCTTAAAACGTCATCAGGAGTCCCTACAAAACCTAAAAATGGCATAAAATGCTTTTTTTGGGAAAACTTTTTTTTTACAAAAAAAAATTCAAAAAACGGACTTTTTTGAGCAGAACAATTCTGGTGCTGTAGTTGTAGGAGATGTCTCAAAACGTCATCAGGAGTCCCGACTAAACCCGTAAATGTAAGAAAATGTAAGAAAATGCATTTTTTAAGAAAAAAATTTTTTTCTAAAATGTCGTAAGGGGGGACCCTGTCGTAAAAATTCCAAAAAACGGACTTGATTCAGCAGCACAATTCTGGTGCTGTAGTTGTAGGAGATGTCTCAAAACGTCATCAGGAGTCCCGACTAAACCCGTAAATGTAAGAAAATGTAAGAAAATGCATTTTTTAAGAAAAACATTTTTTGCTAAAATGTCGTAAGGGGGGACCCTGTCGTAAAAATTCCAAAAAACGGACTTGATTCAGCAGCACAATTCTGGTGCTGTAGTTGTAGGAGATGTCTTAAAACGTCATCAGGAGTCCCTACAAAACCTAAAAATGGCATAAAATGCTTTTTTTGGGAAAACTTTTTTTTTACAAAAAGAAATTCAAAAAACGGACTTGTTTGAGCAGCACAATTCTGGTGCTGTAGTTGTAGGAGATGTCTCAAAACGTCATCAGGAGTCCCGACTAAACCCGTAAATGTAAGAAAATGTAAGAAAATGCATTTTTTACGAAAAACATTTTTTGCTAAAATGTCGTAAGGGGGGACCCTGTCGTAAAAATTCCAAAAAACGGACTTGATTCAGCAGCACAATTCTGGTGCTGTAGTTGTAGGAGATGTCTCAAAACGTCATCAGGAGTCCCTACAAAACCTAAAAATGGCATAAAAGGCTTTTTTTGGGAAAACTTTTTTTTTACAAAAAAAAATTCTAAAAACAGACTTGCTTCAGCAGCACAATTCTGGTGCTGTAGTTGTAGGAGATGTCTCAAAACGTCATCAGGAGTCCCGACTAAACCCGTAAATGTAAGAAAATGTAAGAAAATGCATTTTTTACGAAAAACATTTTTTGCTAAAATGTCGTAAGGGGGGACCCTGTCGTAAAAATTCCAAAAAACGGACTTGATTCAGCAGCACAATTCTGGTGCTGTAGTTGTAGGAGATGTCTCAAAACGTCATCAGGAGTCCCGACTAAACCCGTAAATGTAAGAAAATGCATTTTTTAAGAAAAACATTTTTTGCTAAAATGTCGTAAGGGGGGACCCTGTCGTAAAAATTCCAAAAAACGGACTTGATTCAGCAGCACAATTCTGGTGCTGTAGTTGTAGGAGATGTCTTAAAACGTCATCAGGAGTCCCTACAAAACCTAAAAATGGCATAAAATGCTTTTTTTGGGAAAACTTTTTTTTTACAAAAAAAAATTCAAAAAACGGACTTGTTTGAGCAGCACAATTCTGGTGCTGTAGTTGTAGGAGATGTCTCAAAACGTCATCAGGAGTCCCGACTAAACCCGTAAATGTAAGAAAATGTAAGAAAATGCATTTTTTACGAAAAATATTTTTTGCTAAAATGTCGTTAGGGGGGACCCTGTCGTAAAAATTCCAAAAAACGGACTTGATTCAGCAGCACAATTCTGGTGCTGTAGTTGTAGGAGATGTCTCAAAACGTCATCAGGAGTCCGGACTAAACCCGTAAATGTAAGAAAATGTAAGAAAATGCATTTTTTAAGAAAAACATATTTTGCTAAAATGTCGTAAGGGGGGACCCTGTCGTAAAAATTCCAAAAAACGGACTTGATTCAGCAGCACAATTCTGGTGCTGTAGTTGTAGGAGATGTCTTAAAACGTCATCAGGAGTCCCTACAAAACCTAAAAATGGCATAAAATGCTTTTTTTGGGAAAACTTTTTTTTTACAAAAAAAAATTCAAAAAACGGACTTTTTTGAGCAGAACAATTCTGGTGCTGTAGTTGTAGGAGATGTCTCAAAACGTCATCAGGAGTCCCGACTAAACCCGTAAATGTAAGAAAATGTAAGAAAATGCATTTTTTAAGAAAAACATTTTTTGCTAAAATGTCGTAAGGGGGGACCCTGTCGTAAAAATTCCAAAAAACGGACTTGATTCAGCAGCACAATTCTGGTGCTGTAGTTGTAGGAGATGTCTTAAAACGTCATCAGGAGTCCCTACAAAACCTAAAAATGGCATAAAATGCTTTTTTTGGGAAAACTTTTTTTTTACAAAAAGAAATTCAAAAAACGGACTTGTTTGAGCAGCACAATTCTGGTGCTGTAGTTGTAGGAGATGTCTCAAAACGTCATCAGGAGTCCCGACTAAACCCGTAAATGTAAGAAAATGTAAGAAAATGCATTTTTTACGAAAAACATTTTTTGCTAAAATGTCGTAAGGGGGGACCCTGTCGTAAAAATTCCAAAAAACGGACTTGATTCAGCAGCACAATTCTGGTGCTGTAGTTGTAGGAGATGTCTCAAAACGTCATCAGGAGTCCCTACAAAACCTAAAAATGGCATAAAAGGCTTTTTTTGGGAAAACTTTTTTTTTACAAAAAAAAATTCTAAAAACAGACTTGCTTCAGCAGCACAATTCTGGTGCTGTAGTTGTAGGAGATGTCTCAAAACGTCATCAGGAGTCCCGACTAAACCCGTAAATGTAAGAAAATGCATTTTTTAAGAAAAACATTTTTTGCTAAAATGTCGTAAGGGGGGACCCTGTCGTAAAAATTCCAAAAAACGGACTTGATTCAGCAGCACAATTCTGGTGCTGTAGTTGTAGGAGATGTCTTAAAACGTCATCAGGAGTCCCTACAAAACCTAAAAATGGCATAAAATGCTTTTTTTGGGAAAACTTTTTTTTTACAAAAAAAAATTCAAAAAACGGACTTGTTTGAGCAGCACAATTCTGGTGCTGTAGTTGTAGGAGATGTCTCAAAACGTCATCAGGAGTCCCGACTAAACCCGTAAATGTAAGAAAATGTAAGAAAATGCATTTTTTACGAAAAACATTTTTTGCTAAAATGTCGTAAGGGCGGACCCTGTCGTAAAAATTCCAAAAAACGGACTTGATTCAGCAGCACAATTCTGGTGCTGTAGTTGTAGGAGATGTCTCAAAACGTCATCAGGAGTCCCGACTAAACCCGTAAATGTAAGAAAATGTAAGAAAATGCATTTTTTACGAAAAACATTTTTTGCTAAAATGTCGTAAGGGGGGACCCTGTCGTAAAAATTCCAAAAAACGGACTTGATTCAGCAGCACAATTCTGGTGCTGTAGTTGTAGGAGATGTCTCAAAACGTCATCAGGAGTCCCGACTAAACCCGTAAATGTAAAAAATGTAAGAAAATGCATTTTTTACGAAAAACATTTTTTGCTAAAATGTCGTAAGGGGGGGACCCTGTCGTAAAAATTCCAAAAAACGGACTTGATTCAGCAGCACAATTCTGGTGCTGTAGTTGTAGGAGATGTCTCAAAACGTCATCAGGAGTCCCGACTAAACCCGTAAATGTAAGAAAATGTAAGAAAATGCATTTTTTACGAAAAACATTTTTTGCTAAAATGTCGTAAGGGGGGACCCTGTCGTAAAAATTCCAAAAAACGGACTTGATTCAGCAGCACAATTCTGGTGCTGTAGTTGTAGGAGATGTCTCAAAACGTCATCAGGAGTCCCGACTAAACCCGTAAATGTAAGAAAATGTAAGAAAATGCATTTTTTAAGAAAAACATTTTTTGCTAAAATGTCGTAAGGGGGGACCCTGTCGTAAAAATTCCAAAAAACGGACTTGATTCAGCAGCACAATTCTGGTGCTGTAGTTGTAGGAGATGTCTTAAAACGTCATCAGGAGTCCCTACAAAACCTAAAAATGGCATAAAATGCTTTTTTTGGGAAAACGTTTTTTTTACAAAAAAAAATTCAAAAAACAGACTTGCTTCAGCAGCACAATTCTGGTGCTGTAGTTGTAGGAGATGTCTCAAAACGTCATCAGGAGTCCCGACTAAACCCGTAAATGTAAGAAAATGTAAGAAAATGCATTTTTTACGAAAAACATTTTTTGCTAAAATGTCGTAAGGGGGGGACCCTGTCGTAAAAATTCCAAAAAACGGACTTGATTCAGCAGCACAATTCTGGTGCTGTAGTTGTAGGAGATGTCTCAAAACGTCATCAGGAGTCCCGACTAAACCCGTAAATGTAAGAAAATGTAAGAAAATGCATTTTTTAAGAAAAACATTTTTTGCTAAAATGTCGTAAGGGGGGACCCTGTCGTAAAAATGCCAAAAAACGGACTTGCTTCAGCAGTACAATTCTGGTGCTGTAGTTGTAGGAGATGTCTCAAAACGTCATCAGGAGTCCCTACAAAACCTAAAAATGGCAGAAAATGCTTTTTTTGGGAAAACTTTTTTTTACAAAAAAAAATTCAAAAAACAGACTTGCTTCAGCAGCACAATTCTGGTGTTGTAGTTGTAGGAGATGTCTCAAAACGTCATCAGGAGTCCCGACTAAACCCGTAAATGTAAGAAAATGTAAGAAAATGCATTTTTTACGAAAAACATTTTTTGCTAAAATGTCGTAAGGGGGGACCCTGTCGTAAAAATGCCAAAAAACGGACTTGATTCAGCAGCACAATTCTGGTGCTGTAGTTGTAGGAGATGTCTCAAAACGTCATCAGGAGTCCCTACAAAACCTAAAAATGGCATAAAATGCTTTTTTTGGGAAAACGTTTTTTTTACAAAAAAAAATTCAAAAAACAGACTTGCTTCAGCAGCACAATTCTGGTGCTGTAGTTGTAGGAGATGTCTCAAAACGTCATCAGGAGTCCCGACTAAACCCGTAAATGTAAGAAAATGTAAGAAAATGCATTTTTTACGAAAAAATTTTTTTGCTAAAATGTCGTAAGGGGGGACCCTGTCGTAAAAATTCCAAAAAACGGACTTGATTCAGCAGCACAATTCTGGTGCTGTAGTTGTAGGAGATGTCTCAAAACGTCATCAGGAGTCCCGACTAAACCCGTAAATGTAAGAAAATGTAAGAAAATGCATTTTTTACGAAAAACATTTTTTGCTAAAATGTCGTAAGGGGGGACCCTGTCGTAAAAATGCCAAAAAACGGACTTGCTTCAGCAGTACAATTCTGGTGCTGTAGTTGTAGGAGATGTCTTAAAACGTCATCAGGAGTCCCTACAAAACCTAAAAATGGCATAAAATGCTTTTTTTGGGAAAACGTTTTTTTTACAAAAAAAAATTCAAAAAACAGACTTGCTTCAGCAGCACAATTCTGGTGCTGTAGTTGTAGAAGATGTCTCAAAACGTCATCAGGAGTCCCGACTAAACCCGTAAATGTAAGAAAATGTAAGAAAATGCATTTTTTACGAAAAACATTTTTTGCTAAAATGTCGTAAGGGGGGACCCTGTCGTAAAAATTCCAAAAAACGGACTTGATTCAGCAGCACAATTCTGGTGCTGTAGTTGTAGGAGATGTCTCAAAACGTCATCAGGAGTCCCGACTAAACCCGTAAATGTAAGAAAATGTAAGAAAATGCATTTTTTAAGAAAAACATTTTTTGCTAAAATGTCGTAAGGGGGGACCCTGTCGTAAAAATGCCAAAAAACGGACTTGCTTCAGCAGTACAATTCTGGTGCTGTAGTTGTAGGAGATGTCTCAAAACGTCATCAGGAGTCCCTACAAAACCTAAAAATGGCATAAAATGCTTTTTTTGGGAAAACTTTTTTTTACAAAAAAAAATTCAAAAAACAGACTTGCTTCAGCAGCACAATTCTGGTGCTGTAGTTGTAGGAGATGTCTTAAAACATCATCAGGAGTCCCTACAAAACCTAAAAATGGCATAAAATGCTTTTTTTGGGAAAACTTTTTTTTTACAAAAAAAAATTCAAAAAACAGACTTGCTTCAGCAGCACAATTCTGGTGCTGTAGTTGTAGGAGATGTCTCAAAACGTCATCAGGAGTCCCGACTAAACCCGTAAATGTAAGAAAATGTAAGAAAATGCATTTTTTAAGAAAAACATTTTTTGCTAAAATGTCGTAAAAATTCCAAAAAACGGACTTGATTCAGCAGCACAATTCTGGTGCTGTAGTTGTAGGAGATGTCTCAAAACGTCATCAGGAGTCCCGACTAAACCCGTAAATGTAAGAAAATGTAAGAAAATGCATTTTTTAAGAAAAACATTTTTTGCTAAAATGTCGTAAGGGGGGACCCTGTCGTAAAAATTCCAAAAAACGGACTTGATTCAGCAGCACAATTCTGGTGCTGTAGTTGTAGGAGATGTCTTAAAACGTCATCAGGAGTCCCTACAAAACCTAAAAATGGCATAAAATGCTTTTTTTGGGAAAACTTTTTTTTTACAAAAAGAAATTCAAAAAACGGACTTGTTTGAGCAGCACATTTCTGGTGCTGTAGTTGTAGGAGATGTCTCAAAACGTCATCAGGAGTCCCGACTAAACCCGTAAATGTAAGAAAATGTAAGAAAATGCATTTTTTAAGAAAAACATTTTTTGCTAAAATGTCGTAAGGGGGGACCCTGTCGTAAAAATTCCAAAAAACGGACTTGATTCAGCAGCACAATTCTGGTGCTGTAGTTGTAGGAGATGTCTCAAAACGTCATCAGGAGTCCCGACTAAACCCGTAAATGTAAGAAAATGTAAGAAAATGCATTTTTTACGAAAAACATTTTTTGCTAAAATGTCGTAAGGGGGGACCCTGTCGTAAAAATGCCAAAAAACGGACTTGATTCAGCAGCACAATTCTGGTGCTGTAGTTGTAGGAGATGTCTCTAAACGTCATCAGGAGTCCCGACTAAACCCGTAAATGTAAGAAAATGTAAGAAAATGCATTTTTTAAGAAAAACATTTTTTGCTAAAATGTCGTAAGGGGGGACCCTGTCGTAAAAATGCCAAAAAACGGACTTGCTTCAGCAGTACAATTCTGGTGCTGTAGTTGTAGGAGATGTCTCAAAACGTCATCAGGAGTCCCTACAAAACCTAAAAATGGCATAAAATGCTTTTTTTGGGAAAACTTTTTTTTTACAAAAAAAAATTCTAAAAACAGACTTGCTTCAGCAGCACAATTCTGGTGTTGTAGTTGTAGGAGATGTCTCAAAACGTCATCAGGAGTCCCGACTAAACCCGTAAATGTAAGAAAATGTAAGAAAATGCATTTTTTACGAAAAACATTTTTTGCTAAATTGTCGTAAGGGGGGACCCTGTCGTAAAAATTCCAAAAAACGGACTTGATTCAGCAGCACAATTCTGGTGCTGTAGTTGTAGGACATGTCTCAAAACGTCATCAGGAGTCCCGACTAAACCCGTAAATGTAAGAAAATGTAAGAAAATGCATTTTTTTACGAAAAACATTTTTTGCTAAAATGTCGTAAGGGGGGACCCTGTCGTAAAAATGCCAAAAAACGGACTTGATTCAGCAGCACAATTCTGGTGCTGTAGTTGTAGGAGATGTCTCAAAACGTCATCAGGAGTCCCGACTAAACCCGTAAATGTAAGAAAATGTAAGAAAATGCATTTTTTAAGAAAAACATTTTTTGCTAAAATGTCGTAAGGGGGGGACCCTGTCGTAAGAATGCCAAAAAACGGACTTGCTTCAGCAGTACAATTCTGGTGCTGTAGTTGTAGGAGATGTCTCAAAACGTCATCAGGAGTCCCTACAAAACCTAAAAATGGCATAAAATGCTTTTTTTGGGAAAACTTTTTTTTTACAAAAAAAAATTCTAAAAACAGACTTGCTTCAGCAGCACAATTCTGGTGCTGTAGTTGTAGGAGATGTCTCAAAACGTCATCAGGAGTCCCGACTAAACCCGTAAATGTAAGAAAATGCATTTTTTACGAAAAAAATTTTTTGCTAAAATGTCGTAAGGGCGGACCCTGTCGTAAAAATTCCAAAAAACGGACTTGATTCAGCAGCACAATTCTGGTGCTGTAGTTGTAGGAGATGTCTCAAAACGTCATCAGGAGTCCCGATTAAACCCGTAAATGTAAGAAAATGTAAGAAAATGCATTTTTTACGGAAAACATTTTTTGCTAAAATGTCGTAAGGGGGGACCCTGTCGTAAAAATTCCAAAAAACGGACTTGATTCAGCAGCACAATTCTGGTGCTGTAGTTGTAGGAGATGTCTCAAAACGTCATCAGGAGTCCCGATTAAACCCGTAAATGTAAGAAAATGTAAGAAAATGCATTTTTTAAGAAAAACATTTTTTGCTAAAATGTCGTAAGGGACATTTTTTGTCGTAAAAATTCCAAAAAACGGACTTGATTCAGCAGCACAATTCTGGTGCTGTAGTTGTAGGAGATGTCTCAAAACGTCATCAGGAGTCCCGACTAAACCCGTAAATGTAAGAAAATGTAAGAAAATGCATTTTTTAAAAAAAACATTTTTTGCTAAAATGTCGTAAGGGGGGACCCTGTCGTAAAAATTTCAAAAAACGGACTTGATTCAGCAGCACAATTGTGGTGCTGTAGTTGTAGGAGATGTCTTAAAACGTCATCAGGAGTCCCTACAAAACCTAAAAATGGCATAAAATGCTTTTTTTGGGAAAACTTTTTTTTTCCAAAAAAAAATTCAAAAAACAGACTTGCTTCAGCAGCACAATTCTGGTGCTGTAGTTGTAGGAGATGTCTCAAAACGTCATCAGGAGTCCCGACTAAACCCGTAAATGTAAGAAAATGTAAGAAAATGCATTTTTTAAGAAAAACATTTTTTGCTAAAATGTCGTAAGGGGGGGACCCTGTCGTAAAAATGCCAAAAAACGGACTTGCTTCAGCAGTACAATTCTGGTGCTGTAGTTGTAGTAGATGTCTCAAAACGTCATCAGGAGTCCCTACAAAACCTAAAAATGGCATAAAATGCTTTTTTTGGGAAAACTTTTTTTTACAAAAAAAAATTCAAAAAACAGACTTGCTTCAGCAGCACAATTCTGGTGCTGTAGTTGTAGGAGATGTCTTAAAACATCATCAGGAGTCCCTACAAAACCTAAAAATGGCATAAAATGCTTTTTTTGGGAAAACTTTTTTTTTACAAAAAAAAATTCAAAAAACGGACTTGTTTGAGCAGCACAATTCTGGTGCTGTAGTTGTAGGAGATGTCTCAAAACGTCATCAGGAGTCCCGACTAAACCCGTAAATGTAAGAAAATGTAAGAAAATGCATTTTTTAAGAAAAACATTTTTTGCTAAAATGTCGTAAAAATTCCAAAAAACGGACTTGATTCAGCAGCACAATTCTGGTGCTGTAGTTGTAGGAGATGTCTCAAAACGTCATCAGGAGTCCCGACTAAACCCGTAAATGTAAGAAAATGTAAGAAAATGCATTTTTTAAGAAAAACATTTTTTGCTAAAATGTCGTAAGGGGGGACCCTGTCGTAAAAATTCCAAAAAACGGACTTGATTCAGCAGCACAATTCTGGTGCTGTAGTTGTAGGAGATGTCTCAAAACGTCATCAGGAGTCCCGACTAAACCCGTAAATGTAAGAAAATGTAAGAAAATGCATTTTTTACGAAAAACATTTTTTGCTAAAATGTCGTAAAAATTCCAAAAAACGGACTTGATTCAGCAGCACAATTCTGGTGCTGTAGTTGTAGGAGATGTCTCAAAACGTCATCAGGAGTCCCGACTAAACCCGTAAATGTAAGAAAATGTAAGAAAATGCATTTTTTAAGAAAAACATTTTTTGCTAAAATGTCGTAAGGGGGGACCCTGTCGTAAAAATGCCAAAAAACGGACTTGATTCAGCAGCACAATTCTGGTGCTGTAGTTGTAGGAGATGTCTCAAAACGTCATCAGGAGTCCCGACTAAACCCGTAAATGTAAGAAAATGTAAGAAAATGCATTTTTTAAGAAAAACATTTTTTGCTAAAATGTCGTAAGGGGGGACCCTGTCGTAAAAATGCCAAAAAACGGACTTGCTTCAGCAGTACAATTCTGGTGCTGTAGTTGTAGGAGATGTCTCAAAACGTCATCAGGAGTCCCTACAAAACCTAAAAATGGCATAAAATGCTTTTTTTGGGAAAACTTTTTTTTTACAAAAAAAAATTCTAAAAACAGACTTGCTTCAGCAGCACAATTCTGGTGTTGTAGTTGTAGGAGATGTCTCAAAACGTCATCAGGAGTCCCGACTAAACCCGTAAATGTAAGAAAATGTAAGAAAATGCATTTTTTACGAAAAACATTTTTTGCTAAATTGTCGTAAGGGGGGACCCTGTCGTAAAAATTCCAAAAAACGGACTTGATTCAGCAGCACAATTCTGGTGCTGTAGTTGTAGGACATGTCTCAAAACGTCATCAGGAGTCCCGACTAAACCCGTAAATGTAAGAAAATGTAAGAAAATGCATTTTTTTACGAAAAACATTTTTTGCTAAAATGTCGTAAGGGGGGACCCTGTCGTAAAAATGCCAAAAAACGGACTTGATTCAGCAGCACAATTCTGGTGCTGTAGTTGTAGGAGATGTCTCAAAACGTCATCAGGAGTCCCGACTAAACCCGTAAATGTAAGAAAATGTAAGAAAATGCATTTTTTAAGAAAAACATTTTTTGCTAAAATGTCGTAAGGGGGGGACCCTGTCGTAAAAATGCCAAAAAACGGACTTGCTTCAGCAGTACAATTCTGGTGCTGTAGTTGTAGGAGATGTCTCAAAACGTCATCAGGAGTCCCTACAAAACCTAAAAATGGCATAAAATGCTTTTTTTGGGAAAACTTTTTTTTTACAAAAAAAAATTCTAAAAACAGACTTGCTTCAGCAGCACAATTCTGGTGCTGTAGTTGTAGGAGATGTCTCAAAACGTCATCAGGAGTCCCGACTAAACCCGTAAATGTAAGAAAATGCATTTTTTACGAAAAACATTTTTTGCTAAAATGTCGTAAGGGCGGACCCTGTCGTAAAAATTCCAAAAAACGGACTTGATTCAGCAGCACAATTCTGGTGCTGTAGTTGTAGGAGATGTCTCAAAACGTCATCAGGAGTCCCGATTAAACCCGTAAATGTAAGAAAATGTAAGAAAATGCATTTTTTACGGAAAACATTTTTTGCTAAAATGTCGTAAGGGGGGACCCTGTCGTAAAAATTCCAAAAAACGGACTTGATTCAGCAGCACAATTCTGGTGCTGTAGTTGTAGGAGATGTCTCAAAACGTCATCAGGAGTCCCGATTAAACCCGTAAATGTAAGAAAATGTAAGAAAATGCATTTTTTAAGAAAAACATTTTTTGCTAAAATGTCGTAAGGGACATTTTTTGTCGTAAAAATTCCAAAAAACGGACTTGATTCAGCAGCACAATTCTGGTGCTGTAGTTGTAGGAGATTTCTCAAAACGTCATCAGGAGTCCCGACTAAACCCGTAAATGTAAGAAAATGTAAGAAAATGCATTTTTTAAGAAAAACATTTTTTGCTAAAATGTCGTAAGGGGGGACCCTGTCGTAAAAATTCCAAAAAACGGACTTGATTCAGCAGCACAATTCTGGTGCTGTAGTTGTAGGAGATGTCTTAAAACGTCATCAGGAGTCCCTACAAAACCTAAAAATGGCATAAAATGCTTTTTTTGGGAAAACTTTTTTTTTACAAAAAAAAATTCAAAAAACAGATTTGCTTCAGCAGCACAATTCTGGTGCTGTAGTTGTAGGAGATGTCTCAAAACGTCATCAGGAGTCCCGACTAAACCCGTAAATGTAAGAAAATGTAAGAAAATGCATTTTTTACGAAAAACATTTTTTGCTAAAATGTCGTAAGGGCGGACCCTGTCGTAAAAATTCCAAAAAACGGACTTGATTCAGCAGCACAATTCTGGTGCTGTAGTTGTAGGAGATGTCTCAAAACGTCATCAGGAGTCCCGACTAAACCCGTAAATGTAAGAAAATGTAAGAAAATGCATTTTTTTTAAAAAACATTTTTTGCTAAAATGTCGTAAGGGGGGACCCTGTCGTAAAAATTTCAAAAAACGGACTTGATTCAGCAGCACAATTGTGGTGCTGTAGTTGTAGGAGATGTCTTAAAACGTCATCAGGAGTCCCTACAAAACCTAAAAATGGCATAAAATGCTTTTTTTGGGAAAACTTTTTTTTTACAAAAAGAAATTCAAAAAACGGACTTGTTTGAGCAGCACAATTCTGGTGCTGTAGTTGTAGGAGATGTCTCAAAACGTCATCAGGAGTCCCGACTAAACCCGTAAATGTAAGAAAATGCATTTTTTACGAAAAACATTTTTTGCTAAAATGTCGTAAGGGCGGACCCTGTCGTAAAAATTCCAAAAAACGGACTTGATTCAGCAGCACAATTCTGGTGCTGTAGTTGTAGGAGATGTCTCAAAACGTCATCAGGAGTCCCGATTAAACCCGTAAATGTAAGAAAATGTAAGAAAATGCATTTTTTACGGAAAACATTTTTTGCTAAAATGTCGTAAGGGGGGACCCTGTCGTAAAAATTCCAAAAAACGGACTTGATTCAGCAGCACAATTCTGGTGCTGTAGTTGTAGGAGATGTCTCAAAACGTCATCAGGAGTCCCGACTAAACCCGTAAATGTAAGAAAATGTAAGAAAATGCATTTTTTAAGAAAAACATTTTTTGCTAAAATGTCGTAAGGGGGGACCCTGTCGTAAAAATTCCAAAAAACGGACTTGATTCAGCAGCACAATTCTGGTGCTGTAGTTGTAGGAGATGTCTTAAAACGTCATCAGGAGTCCCTACAAAACCTAAAAATGGCATAAAATGCTTTTTTTGGGAAAACGTTTTTTTTACAAAAAAAAATTCAAAAAACAGACTTGTTTGAGCAGCACAATTCTGGTGCTGTAGTTGTAGGAGATGTCTCAAAACGTCATCAGGAGTCCCGACTAAACCCGTAAATGTAAGAAAATGCATTTTTTACGAAAAACATTTTTTGCTAAAATGTCGTAAGGGCGGACCCTGTCGTAAAAATTCCAAAAAACGGACTTGATTCAGCAGCACAATTCTGGTGCTGTAGTTGTAGGAGATGTCTCAAAACGTCATCAGGAGTCCCGATTAAACCCGTAAATGTAAGAAAATGTAAGAAAATGCATTTTTTACGGAAAACATTTTTTGCTAAAATGTAAGGGGGGACCCTGTCGTAAAAATTCCAAAAAACGGACTTGATTCAGCAGCACAATTCTGGTGCTGTAGTTGTAGGAGATGTCTCAAAACGTCATCAGGAGTCCCGACTAAACCCGTAAATGTAAGAAAATGCATTTTTTACGAAAAACATTTTTTGCTAAAATGTCGTAAGGGGGGACCCTGTCGTAAAAATTCCAAAAAACGGACTTGATTCAGCAGCACAATTCTGGTGCTGTAGTTGTAGGAGATGTCTCAAAACGTCATCAGGAGTCCCGACTAAACCCGTAAATGTAAGAAAATGTAAGAAAATGCATTTTTTAAGAAAAACATTTTTTGCTAAAATGTCGTAAGGGGGGACCCTGTCGTAAAAATGCCAAAAAACGGACTTGCTTCAGCAGCACAATTCTGGTGCTGTAGTTGTAGGAGATGTCTCAAAACGTCATCAGGAGTCCCTACAAAACCTAAAAATGGCATAAAATGCTTTTTTTGGGAAAACTTTTTTTTACAAAAAAAAATTCAAAAAACAGACTTGCTTCAGCAGCACAATTCTGGTGCTGTAGTTGTAGGAGATGTCTCAAAACGTCATCAGGAGTCCCGACTAAACCCGTAAATGTAAGAAAATGCATTTTTTACGAAAAACATTTTTTGCTAAAATGTCGTAAAGGGGGACCCTGTCGTAAAAATTCCAAAAAACGGACTTGATTCAGCAGCACAATTCTGGTGCTGTAGTTGTATGAGATTTCTCAAAACGTCATCAGGAGTCCCGACTAAACCCGTAAATGTAAGAAAATGTAAGAAAATGCATTTTTTACGAAAAACATTTTTTGCTAAAATGTCGTAAGGGGGGACCCTGTCGTAAAAATGCCAAAAAACGGACTTGATTCAGCTGCACAATTCTGGTGCTGTAGTTGTAGGAGATGTCTCAAAACGTCATCAGGAGTCCCGACTAAACCCGTAAATGTAAGAAAATGCATTTTTTACGAAAAACATTTTTTGCTAAAATGTCGTAAGGGGGGACCCTGTCGTAAGAATGCCAAAAAACGGACTTGCTTCAGCAGTACAATTCTGGTGCTGTAGTTGTAGGAGATGTCTCAAAACGTCATCAGGAGTCCCTACAAAACCTAAAAATGGCATAAAATGCTTTTTTTGGGAAAACTTTTTTTTTACAAAAAGAAATTCAAAAAACGGACTTGTTTGAGCAGCACATTTCTGGTGCTGTAGTTGTAGGAGATGTCTCAAAACGTCATCAGGAGTCCCGACTAAACCCGTAAATGTAAGAAAATGTAAGAAAATGCATTTTTTACGAAAAACATTTTTTGCTAAAATGTCGTAAGGGGGGACCCTGTCGTAAAAATTCCAAAAAACGGACTTGATTCAGCAGCACAATTCTGGTGCTGTAGTTGTAGGAGATGTCTTAAAACGTCATCAGGAGTCCCTACAAAACCTAAAAATGGCATAAAATGCTTTTTTTGGGAAAACTTTTTTTTTACAAAAAAAAATTCTAAAAACAGACTTGCTTCAGCAGCACAATTCTGGTGCTGTAGTTGTAGGAGATGTCTCAAAACGTCATCAGGAGTCCCGACTAAACCCGTAAATGTAAGAAAATGTAAGAAAATGCATTTTTTACGAAAAACATTTTTTGCTAAAATGTCGTAAGGGCGGACCCTGTCGTAAAAATTCCAAAAAACGGACTTGATTCAGCAGCACAATTCTGGTGCTGTAGTTGTAGGAGATGTCTCAAAACGTCATCAGGAGTCCCGATTAAACCCGTAAATGTAAGAAAATGTAAGAAAATGCATTTTTTACGGAAAACATTTTTTGCTAAAATGTCGTAAGGGACATTTTTTGTTGTAAAAATTCCAAAAAACGGACTTGATTCAGCAGCACAATTCTGGTGCTGTAGTTGTAGGAGATGTCTCAAAACGTCATCAGGAGTCCCGACTAAACCCGTAAATGTAAGAAAATGTAAGAAAATGCATTTTTTAAGAAAAACATTTTTTGCTAAAATGTCGTGAGGGGGCACCCTGTCGTAAAAATTCCAAAAAACGGACTTGATTCAGCAGCACAATTCTGGTGCTGTAGTTGTAGGAGATGTCTCAAAACGTCATCAGGAGTCCCGACTAAACCCGTAAATGTAAGAAAATGTAAGAAAATGCATTTTTTAAGAAAAACATTTTTTGCTAAAATGTCGTAAGGGGGGACCCTGTCGTAAAAATGCCAAAAAACGGACTTGATTCAGCA
This sequence comes from Entelurus aequoreus, assembly GCF_033978785.1. Taxonomy (NCBI): domain Eukaryota; kingdom Metazoa; phylum Chordata; class Actinopteri; order Syngnathiformes; family Syngnathidae; genus Entelurus; species Entelurus aequoreus. The sequence continues at coordinate 80,063 of NW_026908045.1, read as the reverse complement.
GTACAATTCTGGTGCTGTAGTTGTAGGAGATGTCTCAAAACGTCATCAGGAGTCCCGACTAAACCCGTAAATGTAAGAAAATGTAAGAAAATGCATTTTTTAAGAAAAACATTTTTTGCTAAAATGTCGTAAGGGGGGACCCTGTCGTAAAAATGCCAAAAAACGGACTTGATTCAGCAGCACAATTCTGGTGCTGTAGTTGTAGGAGATGTCTCAAAACGTCATCAGGAGTCCCGACTAATCCCGTAAATGTAAGAAAATGTAAGAAAATGCATTTTTTACGAAAAACATTTTTTGCTAAAATGTCGTAAGGGCGGACCCTGTCGTAAAAATTCCAAAAAACGGACTTGATTCAGCAGCACAATTCTGGTGCTGTAGTTGTAGGAGATGTCTCAAAACGTCATCAGGAGTCCCGACTAAACCCGTAAATGTAAGAAAATGTAAGAAAATGCATTTTTTAAGAAAAACATTTTTTGCTAAAATGTCGTAAGGGGGGACCCTGTCGTAAAAATGCCAAAAAACGGACTTGATTCAGCAGTACAATTCTGGTGCTGTAGTTGTAGGAGATGTCTCAAAACGTCATGAGGAGTCCCTACAAAACCTAAAAATGGCATAAAAGGCTTTTTTTGGGAAAACTTTCTTTTAACAAAAAAAAATTCTAAAAACAGACTTGCTTCAGCAGCACAATTCTGGTGCTGTAGTTGTAGGAGATGTCTCAAAACGTCATCAGGAGTCCCGACTAAACCCGTAAATGTAAGAAAATGTAAGAAAATGCATTTTTTACGAAAAACATTTTTTGCTAAAATGTCGTAAGGGGGGACCCTGTCGTAAAAATTCCAAAAAACGGACTTGATTCAGCAGCACAATTCTGGTGCTGTAGTTGTAGGAGATGTCTTAAAACGTCATCAGGAGTCCCTACAAAACCTAAAAATGGCATAAAATGCTTTTTTTGGGAAAACTTTTTTTTTACAAAAAAAAATTCAAAAAACGGACTTGTTTGAGCAGCACAATTCTGGTGCTGTAGTTGTAGGAGATGTCTCAAAACGTCATCAGGAGTCCCGACTAAACCCGTAAATGTAAGAAAATGCATTTTTTACGAAAAACATTTTTTGCTAAAATGTCGTAAGGGGGGACCCTGTCGTAAAAATTCCAAAAAACGGACTTGATTCAGCAGCACAATTCTGGTGCTGTAGTTGTAGGAGATGTCTCAAAACGTCATCAGGAGTCCCGACTAAACCCGTAAATGTAAGAAAATGTAAGAAAATGCATTTTTTAAGAAAAACATTTTTTGCTAAAATGTCGTAAGGGGGGACCCTGTCGTAAAAATGCCAAAAAACGGACTTGCTTCAGCAGTACAATTCTGGTGCTGTAGTTGTAGGAGATGTCTCAAAACGTCATCAGGAGTCCCTACAAAACCTAAAAATGGCAGAAAATGCTTTTTTTGGGAAAACTTTTTTTTACAAAAAAAAATTCAAAAAACAGACTTGCTTCAGCAGCACAATTCTGGTGTTGTAGTTGTAGGAGATGTCTCAAAACGTCATCAGGAGTCCCGACTAAACCCGTAAATGTAAGAAAATGTAAGAAAATGCATTTTTTACGAAAAACATTTTTTGCTAAAATGTCGTAAGGGGGGACCCTGTCGTAAAAATGCCAAAAAACGGACTTGATTCAGCAGCACAATTCTGGTGCTGTAGTTGTAGGAGATGTCTCAAAACGTCATCAGGAGTCCCTACAAAACCTAAAAATGGCAAAAAATGCTTTTTTTGGGAAAACGTTTTTTTTACAAAAAAAAATTCAAAAAACAGACTTGCTTCAGCAGCACAATTCTGGTGCTGTAGTTGTAGGAGATGTCTCAAAACGTCATCAGGAGTCCCGACTAAACCCGTAAATGTAAGAAAATGTAAGAAAATGCATTTTTTACGAAAAAATTTTTTTGCTAAAATGTCGTAAGGGGGGACCCTGTCGTAAGAATGCCAAAAAACGGACTTGCTTCAGCAGTACAATTCTGGTGCTGTAGTTGTAGGAGATGTCTCAAAACGTCATCAGGAGTCCCTACAAAACCTAAAAATGGCATAAAATGCTTTTTTTGGGAAAACTTTTTTTTTACAAAAAGAAATTCAAAAAACGGACTTGTTTGAGCAGCACATTTCTGGTGCTGTAGTTGTAGGAGATGTCTCAAAACGTCATCAGGAGTCCCGACTAAACCCGTAAATGTAAGAAAATGTAAGAAAATGCATTTTTTACGAAAAACATTTTTTGCTAAAATGTCGTAAGGGGGGACCCTGTCGTAAAAATTCCAAAAAACGGACTTGATTCAGCAGCACAATTCTGGTGCTGTAGTTGTAGGAGATGTCTTAAAACGTCATCAGGAGTCCCTACAAAACCTAAAAATGGCATAAAATGCTTTTTTTGGGAAAACTTTTTTTTTACAAAAAAAAATTCTAAAAACAGACTTGCTTCAGCAGCACAATTCTGGTGCTGTAGTTGTAGGAGATGTCTCAAAACGTCATCAGGAGTCCCGACTAAACCCGTAAATGTAAGAAAATGTAAGAAAATGCATTTTTTACGAAAAACATTTTTTGCTAAAATGTCGTAAGGGCGGACCCTGTCGTAAAAATTCCAAAAAACGGACTTGATTCAGCAGCACAATTCTGGTGCTGTAGTTGTAGGAGATGTCTCAAAACGTCATCAGGAGTCCCGATTAAACCCGTAAATGTAAGAAAATGTAAGAAAATGCATTTTTTACGGAAAACATTTTTTGCTAAAATGTCGTAAGGGACATTTTTTGTTGTAAAAATTCCAAAAAACGGACTTGATTCAGCAGCACAATTCTGGTGCTGTAGTTGTAGGAGATGTCTCAAAACGTCATCAGGAGTCCCGACTAAACCCGTAAATGTAAGAAAATGTAAGAAAATGCATTTTTTAAGAAAAACATTTTTTGCTAAAATGTCGTGAGGGGGCACCCTGTCGTAAAAATTCCAAAAAACGGACTTGATTCAGCAGCACAATTCTGGTGCTGTAGTTGTAGGAGATGTCTCAAAACGTCATCAGGAGTCCCGACTAAACCCGTAAATGTAAGAAAATGTAAGAAAATGCATTTTTTAAGAAAAACATTTTTTGCTAAAATGTCGTAAGGGGGGACCCTGTCGTAAAAATGCCAAAAAACGGACTTGATTCAGCAGTACAATTCTGGTGCTGTAGTTGTAGGAGATGTCTCAAAACGTCATCAGGAGTCCCTACAAAACCTAAAAATGGCATAAAAGGCTTTTTTTGGGAAAACTTTTTTTTTACAAAAAAAAATTCTAAAAACAGACTTGCTTCAGCAGCACAATTCTGGTGCTGTAGTTGTAGGAGATGTCTCAAAACGTCATCAGGAGTCCCGACTAAACCCGTAAATGTAAGAAAATGTAAGAAAATGCATTTTTTACGAAAAACATTTTTTGCTAAAATGTCGTAAAAATTCCAAAAAACGGACTTGATTCAGCAGCACAATTCTGGTGCTGTAGTTGTAGGAGATGTCTTAAAACGTCATCAGGAGTCCCTACAAAACCTAAAAATGGCATAAAATGCTTTTTTTGGGAAAACTTTTTTTTTACAAAAAAAAATTCAAAAAACGGACTTGTTTGAGCAGCACAATTCTGGTGCTGTAGTTGTAGGAGATGTCTCAAAACGTCATCAGGAGTCCCGACTAAACCCGTAAATGTAAGAAAATGCATTTTTTACGAAAAACATTTTTTGCTAAAATGTCGTAAGGGGGGACCCTGTCGTAAAAATTCCAAAAAACGGACTTGATTCAGCAGCACAATTCTGGTGCTGTAGTTGTAGGAGATGTCTCAAAACGTCATCAGGAGTCCCGACTAAACCCGTAAATGTAAGAAAATGTAAGAAAATGCATTTTTTAAGAAAAACATTTTTTGCTAAAATGTCGTAAGGGGGGACCCTGTCGTAAAAATGCCAAAAAACGGACTTTCTTCAGCAGTACAATTCTGGTGCTGTAGTTGTAGGAGATGTCTCAAAACGTCATCAGGAGTCCCTACAAAACCTAAAAATGGCAGAAAATGCTTTTTTTGGGAAAACTTTTTTTTACAAAAAAAAATTCAAAAAACAGACTTGCTTCAGCAGCACAATTCTGGTGTTGTAGTTGTAGGAGATGTCTCAAAACGTCATCAGGAGTCCCGACTAAACCCGTAAATGTAAGAAAATGTAAGAAAATGCATTTTTTACGAAAAACACTTTTTGCTAAAATGTCGTAAGGGGGGACCCTGTCGTAAAAATGCCAAAAAACGGACTTGATTCAGCAGCACAATTCTGGTGCTGTAGTTGTAGGAGATGTCTCAAAACGTCATCAGGAGTCCCTACAAAACCTAAAAATGGCAAAAAATGCTTTTTTTGGGAAAACGTTTTTTTTACAAAAAAAAATTCAAAAAACAGACTTGCTTCAGCAGCACAATTCTGGTGCTGTAGTTGTAGGAGATGTCTCAAAACGTCATCAGGAGTCCCGACTAAACCCGTAAATGTAAGAAAATGTAAGAAAATGCATTTTTTACGAAAAAAATTTTTTGCTAAAATGTCGTAAGGGGGGACCCTGTCGTAAGAATGCCAAAAAACGGACTTGCTTCAGCAGTACAATTCTGGTGCTGTAGTTGTAGGAGATGTCTCAAAACGTCATCAGGAGTCCCTACAAAACCTAAAAATGGCATAAAATGCTTTTTTTGGGAAAACTTTTTTTTTACAAAAAGAAATTCAAAAAACGGACTTGTTTGAGCAGCACATTTCTGGTGCTGTAGTTGTAGGAGATGTCTCAAAACGTCATCAGGAGTCCCGACTAAACCCGTAAATGTAAGAAAATGTAAGAAAATGCATTTTTTACGAAAAACATTTTTTGCTAAAATGTCGTAAGGGGGGACCCTGTCGTAAAAATTCCAAAAAACGGACTTGATTCAGCAGCACAATTCTGGTGCTGTAGTTGTAGGAGATGTCTTAAAACGTCATCAGGAGTCCCTACAAAACCTAAAAATGGCATAAAATGCTTTGTTTGGGAAAACTTTTTTTTTACAAAAAAAAATTCTAAAAACAGACTTGCTTCAGCAGCACAATTCTGGTGCTGTAGTTGTAGGAGATGTCTCAAAACGTCATCAGGAGTCCCGACTAAACCCGTAAATGTAAGAAAATGTAAGAAAATGCATTTTTTACGAAAAACATTTTTTGCTAAAATGTCGTAAGGGCGGACCCTGTCGTAAAAATTCCAAAAAACGGACTTGATTCAGCAGCACAATTCTGGTGCTGTAGTTGTAGGAGATGTCTCAAAACGTCATCAGGAGTCCCGATTAAACCCGTAAATGTAAGAAAATGCATTTTTTACGGAAAACATTTTTTGCTAAAATGTCGTAAGGGACATTTTTTGTTGTAAAAATTCCAAAAAACGGACTTGATTCAGCAGCACAATTCTGGTGCTGTAGTTGTAGGAGATGTCTCAAAACGTCATCAGGAGTCCCGACTAAACCCGTAAATGTAAGAAAATGTAAGAAAATGCATTTTTTAAGAAAAACATTTTTTGCTAAAATGTCGTGAGGGGGCACCCTGTCGTAAAAATTCCAAAAAACGGACTTGATTCAGCAGCACAATTCTGGTGCTGTAGTTGTAGGAGATGTCTCAAAACGTCATCAGGAGTCCCGACTAATCCCGTAAATGTAAGAAAATGCATTTTTTACGAAAAACATTTTTTGCTAAAATGTCGTAAGGGCGGACCCTGTCGTAAAAATTCCAAAAAACGGACTTGATTCAGCAGCACAATTCTGGTGCTGTAGTTGTAGGAGATGTCTCAAAACGTCATCAGGAGTCCCGACTAAACCCGTAAATGTAAGAAAATGTAAGAAAATGTAAGAAAATGCATTTTTTAAGAAAAACATTTTTTGCTAAAATGTCGTAAGGGGGGACCCTGTCGTAAAAATGCCAAAAAACGGACTTGATTCAGCAGTACAATTCTGGTGCTGTAGTTGTAGGAGATGTCTCAAAACGTCATCAGGAGTCCCTACAAAACCTAAAAATGGCATAAAAGGCTTTTTTTGGGAAAACTTTTTTTTTACAAAAAAAAATTCTAAAAACAGACTTGCTTCAGCAGCACAATTCTGGTGCTGTAGTTGTAGGAGATGTCTCAAAACGTCATCAGGAGTCCCGACTAAACCCGTAAATGTAAGAAAATGTAAGAAAATGCATTTTTTACGAAAAACATTTTTTGCTAAAATGTCGTAAGGGGGGACCCTGTCGTAAAAATTCCAAAAAACGGACTTGATTCAGCAGCACAATTCTGGTGCTGTAGTTGTAGGAGATGTCTTAAAACGTCATCAGGAGTCCCTACAAAACCTAAAAATGGCATAAAATGCTTTTTTTGGGAAAACTTTTTTTTTACAAAAAAAAATTCAAAAAACGGACTTGTTTGAGCAGCACAATTCTGGTGCTGTAGTTGTAGGAGATGTCTCAAAACGTCATCAGGAGTCCCGACTAAACCCGTAAATGTAAGAAAATGTAAGAAAATGCATTTTTTAAGAAAAACATTTTTTGCTAAAATGTCGTAAGGGGGGACCCTGTCGTAAAAATGCCAAAAAACGGACTTGCTTCAGCAGTACAATTCTGGTGCTGTAGTTGTAGGAGATGTCTCAAAACGTCATCAGGAGTCCCTACAAAACCTAAAAATGGCAGAAAATGCTTTTTTTGGGAAAACTTTTTTTTACAAAAAAAAATTCAAAAAACAGACTTGCTTCAGCAGCACAATTCTGGTGTTGTAGTTGTAGGAGATGTCTCAAAACGTCATCAGGAGTCCCGACTAAACCCGTAAATGTAAGAAAATGTAAGAAAATGCATTTTTTACGAAAAACATTTTTTGCTAAAATGTCGTAAGGGGGGACCCTGTCGTAAAAATGCCAAAAAACGGACTTGATTCAGCAGCACAATTCTGGTGCTGTAGTTGTAGGAGATGTCTCAAAACGTCATCAGGAGTCCCTACAAAACCTAAAAATGGCAAAAAATGCTTTTTTTGGGAAAACGTTTTTTTTACAAAAAAAAATTCAAAAAACAGACTTGCTTCAGCAGCACAATTCTGGTGCTGTAGTTGTAGGAGATGTCTCAAAACGTCATCAGGAGTCCCGACTAAACCCGTAAATGTAAGAAAATGTAAGAAAATGCATTTTTTACGAAAAACATTTTTTGCTAAAATGTCGTAAAAATTCCAAAAAACGGACTTGATTCAGCAGCACAATTCTGGTGCTGTAGTTGTAGGAGATGTCTCAAAACGTCATCAGGAGTCCCGACTAAACCCGTAAATGTAAGAAAATGTAAGAAAATGCATTTTTTAAGAAAAACATTTTTTGCTAAAATGTCGTAAGGGGGGACCCTGTCGTAAAAATTCCAAAAAACGGACTTGATTCAGCAGCACAATTCTGGTGCTGTAGTTGTAGGAGATGTCTTAAAACGTCATCAGGAGTCCCTACAAAACCTAAAAATGGCATAAAATGCTTTTTTTGGGAAAACTTTTTTTTTACAAAAAGAAATTCAAAAAACGGACTTGTTTGAGCAGCACATTTCTGGTGCTGTAGTTGTAGGAGATGTCTCAAAACGTCATCAGGAGTCCCGACTAAACCCGTAAATGTAAGAAAATGTAAGAAAATGCATTTTTTACGAAAAACATTTTTTGCTAAAATGTCGTAAGGGGGGACCCTGTCGTAAAAATGCCAAAAAACGGACTTGATTCAGCAGCACAATTCTGGTGCTGTAGTTGTAGGAGATGTCTCAAAACGTCATCAGGAGTCCCGACTAAACCCGTAAATGTAAGAAAATGTAAGAAAATGCATTTTTTAAGAAAAACATTTTTTGCTAAAATGTCGTAAGGGGGGACCCTGTCGTAAAAATGCCAAAAAACGGACTTGCTTCAGCAGTACAATTCTGGTGCTGTAGTTGTAGGAGATGTCTCAAAACGTCATCAGGAGTCCCTACAAAACCTAAAAATGGCATAAAATGCTTTTTTTGGGAAAACTTTTTTTTTACAAAAAAAATTTCTAAAAACAGACTTGCTTCAGCAGCACAATTCTGGTGTTGTAGTTGTAGGAGATGTCTCAAAACGTCATCAGGAGTCCCGACTAAACCCGTAAATGTAAGAAAATGTAAGAAAATGCATTTTTTACGAAAAACATTTTTTGCTAAATTGTCGTAAGGGGGGACCCTGTCGTAAAAATTCCAAAAAACGGACTTGATTCAGCAGCACAATTCTGGTGCTGTAGTTGTAGGACATGTCTCAAAACGTCATCAGGAGTCCCGACTAAACCCGTAAATGTAAGAAAAAGTAAGAAAATGCATTTTTTTACGAAAAACATTTTTTGCTAAAATGTCGTAAGGGGGGACCCTGTCGTAAAAATGCCAAAAAACGGACTTGATTCAGCAGCACAATTCTGGTGCTGTAGTTGTAGGAGATGTCTCAAAACGTCATCAGGAGTCCCGACTAAACCCGTAAATGTAAGAAAATGTAAGAAAATGCATTTTTTAAGAAAAACATTTTTTGCTAAAATGTCGTAAGGGGGGGACCCTGTCGTAAAAATGCCAAAAAACGGACTTGCTTCAGCAGTACAATTCTGGTGCTGTAGTTGTAGGAGATGTCTCAAAACGTCATCAGGAGTCCCTACAAAACCTAAAAATGGCATAAAATGCTTTTTTTGGGAAAACTTTTTTTTTACAAAAAAAAATTCAAAAAACAGACTTGCTTCAGCAGCACAATTCTGGTGCTGTAGTTGTAGGAGATGTCTCAAAACGTCATCAGGAGTCCCGACTAAACCCGTAAATGTAAGAAAATGCATTTTTTACGAAAAACATTTTTTGCTAAAATGTCGTAAGGGGGGACCCTGTCGTAAAAATTCCAAAAAACGGACTTGATTCAGCAGCACAATTCTGGTGCTGTAGTTGTAGGAGATGTCTCAAAACGTCATCAGGAGTCCCGACTAAACCCGTAAATGTAAGAAAATGTAAGAAAATGCATTTTTTAAGAAAAACATTTTTTGCTAAAATGTCGTAAGGGGGGACCCTGTCGTAAAAATGCCAAAAAACGGACTTGCTTCAGCAGTACAATTCTGGTGCTGTAGTTGTAGGAGATGTCTTAAAACATCATCAGGAGTCCCTACAAAACCTAAAAATGGCATAAAATGCTTTTTTTGGGAAAACTTTTTTTTTACAAAAAAAAATTCAAAAAACGGACTTGTTTGAGCAGCACAATTCTGGTGCTGTAGTTGTAGGAGATGTCTCAAAACGTCATCAGGAGTCCCGACTAAACCCGTAAATGTAAGAAAATGTAAGAAAATGCATTTTTTAAGAAAAACATTTTTTGCTAAAATGTCGTAAAAATTCCAAAAAACGGACTTGATTCAGCAGCACAATTCTGGTGCTGTAGTTGTAGGAGATGTCTCAAAACGTCATCAGGAGTCCCGACTAAACCCGTAAATGTAAGAAAATGTAAGAAAATGCATTTTTTAAGAAAAACATTTTTTGCTAAAATGTCGTAAGGGGGGACCCTGTCGTAAAAATTCCAAAAAACGGACTTGATTCAGCAGCACAATTCTGGTGCTGTAGTTGTAGGAGATGTCTTAAAACGTCATCAGGAGTCCCTACAAAACCTAAAAATGGCATAAAATGCTTTTTTTGGGAAAACTTTTTTTTTACAAAAAGAAATTCAAAAAACGGACTTGTTTGAGCAGCACATTTCTGGTGCTGTAGTTGTAGGAGATGTCTCAAAACGTCATCAGGAGTCCCGACTAAACCCGTAAATGTAAGAAAATGTAAGAAAATGCATTTTTTACGAAAAACATTTTTTGCTAAAATGTCGTAAGGGGGGACCCTGTCGTAAAAATGCCAAAAAACGGACTTGATTCAGCAGCACAATTCTGGTGCTGTAGTTGTAGGAGATGTCTCAAAACGTCATCAGGAGTCCCGACTAAACCCGTAAATGTAAGAAAATGTAAGAAAATGCATTTTTTAAGAAAAACATTTTTTGCTAAAATGTCGTAAGGGGGGACCCTGTCGTAAAAATGCCAAAAAACGGACTTGCTTCAGCAGTACAATTCTGGTGCTGTAGTTGTAGGAGATGTCTCAAAACGTCATCAGGAGTCCCTACAAAACCTAAAAATGGCATAAAATGCTTTTTTTGGGAAAACTTTTTTTTTACAAAAAAATTTTCTAAAAACAGACTTGCTTCAGCAGCACAATTCTGGTGTTGTAGTTGTAGGAGATGTCTCAAAACGTCATCAGGAGTCCCGACTAAACCCGTAAATGTAAGAAAATGTAAGAAAATGCATTTTTTACGAAAAACATTTTTTGCTAAATTGTCGTAAGGGGGGACCCTGTCGTAAAAATTCCAAAAAACGGACTTGATTCAGCAGCACAATTCTGGTGCTGTAGTTGTAGGACATGTCTCAAAACGTCATTAGGAGTCCCGACTAAACCCGTAAATGTAAGAAAATGTAAGAAAATGCATTTTTTTACGAAAAACATTTTTTGCTAAAATGTCGTAAGGGGGGACCCTGTCGTAAAAATGCCAAAAAACGGACTTGATTCAGCAGCACAATTCTGGTGCTGTAGTTGTAGGAGATGTCTCAAAACGTCATCAGGAGTCCCGACTAAACCCGTAAATGTAAGAAAATGTAAGAAAATGCATTTTTTAAGAAAAACATTTTTTGCTAAAATGTCGTAAGGGGGGGACCCTGTCGTAAAAATGCCAAAAAACGGACTTGCTTCAGCAGTACAATTCTGGTGCTGTAGTTGTAGGAGATGTCTCAAAACGTCATCAGGAGTCCCTACAAAACCTAAAAATGGCATAAAATGCTTTTTTTGGGAAAACTTTTTTTTTACAAAAAAAAATTCTAAAAACAGACTTGCTTCAGCAGCACAATTCTGGTGCTGTAGTTGTAGGAGATGTCTCAAAACGTCATCAGGAGTCCCGACTAAACCCGTAAATGTAAGAAAATGCATTTTTTACGAAAAACATTTTTTGCTAAAATGTCGTAAGGGCGGACCCTGTCGTAAAAATTCCAAAAAACGGACTTGATTCAGCAGCACAATTCTGGTGCTGTAGTTGTAGGAGATGTCTCAAAACGTCATCAGGAGTCCCGATTAAACCCGTAAATGTAAGAAAATGTAAGAAAATGCATTTTTTACGGAAAACATTTTTTGCTAAAATGTCGTAAGGGGGGACCCTGTCGTAAAAATTCCAAAAAACGGACTTGATTCAGCAGCACAATTCTGGTGCTGTAGTTGTAGGAGATGTCTCAAAACGTCATCAGGAGTCCCGATTAAACCCGTAAATGTAAGAAAATGTAAGAAAATGCATTTTTTAAGAAAAACATTTTTTGCTAAAATGTCGTAAGGGACATTTTTTGTCGTAAAAATTCCAAAAAACGGACTTGATTCAGCAGCACAATTCTGGTGCTGTAGTTGTAGGAGATGTCTCAAAACGTCATCAGGAGTCCCGACTAAACCCGTAAATGTAAGAAAATGTAAGAAAATGCATTTTTTAAGAAAAACATTTTTTGCTAAAATGTCGTAAGGGGGGACCCTGTCGTAAAAATTCCAAAAAACGGACTTGATTCAGCAGCACAATTCTGGTGCTGTAGTTGTAGGAGATGTCTTAAAACGTCATCAGGAGTCCCTACAAAACCTAAAAATGGCATAAAATGCTTTTTTTGGGAAAACTTTTTTTTTACAAAAAAAAATTCAAAAAACAGATTTGCTTCAGCAGCACAATTCTGGTGCTGTAGTTGTAGGAGATGTCTCAAAACGTCATCAGGAGTCCCGACTAAACCCGTAAATGTAAGAAAATGTAAGAAAATGCATTTTTTACGAAAAACATTTTTTGCTAAAATGTCGTAAGGGCGGACCCTGTCGTAAAAATTCCAAAAAACGGACTTGATTCAGCAGCACAATTCTGGTGCTGTAGTTGTAGGAGATGTCTCAAAACGTCATCAGGAGTCCCGATTAAACCCGTAAATGTAAGAAAATGTAAGAAAATGCATTTTTTACGGAAAACATTTTTTGCTAAAATGTCGTAAGGGGGGACCCTGTCGTAAAAATTCCAAAAAACGGACTTGATTCAGCAGCACAATTCTGGTGCTGTAGTTGTAGGAGATGTCTCAAAACGTCATCAGGAGTCCCGACTAAACCCGTAAATGTAAGAAAATGTAAGAAAATGCATTTTTTAAGAAAAACATTTTTTGCTAAAATGTCGTAAGGGGGGACCCTGTCGTAAAAATTCCAAAAAACGGACTTGATTCAGCAGCACAATTCTGGTGCTGTAGTTGTAGGAGATGTCTTAAAACGTCATCAGGAGTCCCTACAAAACCTAAAAATGGCATAAAATGCTTTTTTTGGGAAAACGTTTTTTTTACAAAAAAAAATTCAAAAAACAGACTTGCTACAGCAGCACAATTCTGGTGCTGTAGTTGTAGGAGATGTCTCAAAACGTCATCAGGAGTCCCGACTAAACCCGTAAATGTAAGAAAATGCATTTTTTACGAAAAACATTTTTTGCTAAAATGTCGTAAGGGGGGACCCTGTCGTAAAAATTCCAAAAAACGGACTTGATTCAGCAGCACAATTCTGGTGCTGTAGTTGTAGGAGATGTCTCAAAACGTCATCAGGAGTCCCGACTAAACCCGTAAATGTAAGAAAATGTAAGAAAATGCATTTTTTAAGAAAAACATTTTTTGCTAAAATGTCGTAAGGGGGGACCCTGTCGTAAAAATGCCAAAAAACGGACTTGCTTCAGCAGTACAATTCTGGTGCTGTAGTTGTAGGAGATGTCTCAAAACGTCATCAGGAGTCCCTACAAAACCTAAAAATGGCATAAAATGCTTTTTTTGGGAAAACTTTTTTTTACAAAAAAAAATTCAAAAAACAGACTTGCTTCAGCAGCACAATTCTGGTGCTGTAGTTGTAGGAGATGTCTCAAAACGTCATCAGGAGTCCCGACTAAACCCGTAAATGTAAGAAAATGTAAGAAAATGCATTTTTTACGAAAAACATTTTTTGCTAAAATGTCGTAAGGGGGGACCCTGTCGTAAAAATTCCAAAAAACGGACTTGATTCAGCAGCACAATTCTGGTGCTGTAGTTGTATGAGATTTCTCAAAACGTCATCAGGAGTCCCGACTAAACCCGTAAATGTAAGAAAATGTAAGAAAATGCATTTTTTACGAAAAACATTTTTTGCTAAAATGTCGTAAGGGGGGACCCTGTCGTAAAAATGCCAAAAAACGGACTTGATTCAGCTGCACAATTCTGGTGCTGTAGTTGTAGGAGATGTCTCAAAACGTCATCAGGAGTCCCGACTAAACCCGTAAATGTAAGAAAATGCATTTTTTACGAAAAACATTTTTTGCTAAAATGTCGTAAGGGGGGACCCTGTCGTAAGAATGCCAAAAAACGGACTTGCTTCAGCAGTACAATTCTGGTGCTGTAGTTGTAGGAGATGTCTCAAAACGTCATCAGGAGTCCCGACTAAACCCGTAAATGTAAGAAAATGTAAGAAAATGCATTTTTTACGAAAAACATTTTTTGCTAAAATGTCGTAAGGGGGGACCCTGTCGTAAAAATTCCAAAAAACGGACTTGATTCAGCAGCACAATTCTGGTGCTGTAGTTGTAGGAGATGTCTTAAAACGTCATCAGGAGTCCCTACAAAACCTAAAAATGGCATAAAATGCTTTTTTTGGGAAAACTTTTTTTTTACAAAAAAAAATTCTAAAAACAGACTTGCTTCAGCAGCACAATTCTGGTGCTGTAGTTGTAGGAGATGTCTCAAAACGTCATCAGGAGTCCCGACTAAACCCGTAAATGTAAGAAAATGTAAGAAAATGCATTTTTTACGAAAAACATTTTTTGCTAAAATGTCGTAAGGGCGGACCCTATCGTAAAAATTCCAAAAAACGGACTTGATTCAGCAGCACAATTCTGGTGCTGTAGTTGTAGGAGATGTCTCAAAACGTCATCAGGAGTCCCGATTAAACCCGTAAATGTAAGAAAATGTAAGAAAATGCATTTTTTACGGAAAACATTTTTTGCTAAAATGTCGTAAGGGACATTTTTTGTTGTAAAAATTCCAAAAAACGGACTTGATTCAGCAGCACAATTCTGGTGCTGTAGTTGTAGGAGATGTCTCAAAACGTCATCAGGAGTCCCGACTAAACCCGTAAATGTAAGAAAATGTAAGAAAATGCATTTTTTACGAAAAACATTTTTTGCTAAAATGTCGTAAGGGGGGACCCTGTCGTAAAAATTCCAAAAAACGGACTTGATTCAGCAGCACAATTCTGGTGCTGTAGTTGTAGGAGATGTCTTAAAACGTCATCAGGAGTCCCTACAAAACCTAAAAATGGCATAAAATGCTTTTTTTGGGAAAACTTTTTTTTTACAAAAAAAAATTCAAAAAACGGACTTGTTTGAGCAGCACAATTCTGGTGCTGTAGTTGTAGGAGATGTCTCAAAACGTCATCAGGAGTCCCGACTAAACCCGTAAATGTAAGAAAATGCATTTTTTACGAAAAACATTTTTTGCTAAAATGTCGTAAGGGGGGACCCTGTCGTAAAAATTCCAAAAAACGGACTTGATTCAGCAGCACAATTCTGGTGCTGTAGTTGTAGGAGATGTCTCAAAACGTCATCAGGAGTCCCGACTAAACCCGTAAATGTAAGAAAATGTAAGAAAATGCATTTTTTAAGAAAAACATTTTTTGCTAAAATGTCGTAAGGGGGGACCCTGTCGTAAAAATTCCAAAAAACGGACTTGATTCAGCAGCACAATTCTGGTGCTGTAGTTGTAGGAGATGTCTTAAAACGTCATCAGGAGTCCCTACAAAACCTAAAAATGGCATAAAATGCTTTTTTTGGGAAAACTTTTTTTTTACAAAAAAAAATTCAAAAAACGGACTTGTTTGAGCAGCACATTTCTGGTGCTGTAGTTGTAGGAGATGTCTCAAAACGTCACTAAACCCGTAAATGTAAGAAAATGTAAGAAAATGCATTTTTTAAGAAAAACATTTTTTGCTAAAATGTCGTAAGGGGGGACCCTGTCGTAAAAATTCCAAAAAACGGACTTGATTCAGCAGCACAATTCTGGTGCTGTAGTTGTAGGAGATGTCTCAAAACGTCATCAGGAGTCCCGACTAAACCCGTAAATGTAAGAAAATGTAAGAAAATGCATTTTTTAAGAAAAACATTTTTTGCTAAAATGTCGTAAGGGGGGACCCTGTCGTAAAAATGCCAAAAAACGGACTTGCTTCAGCAGTACAATTCTGGTGCTGTAGTTGTAGGAGATGTCTCAAAACGTCATCAGGAGTCCCGATTAAACCCGTAAATGTAAGAAAATGTAAGAAAATGCATTTTTTAAGAAAAACATTTTTTGCTAAAATGTCGTAAGGGGGGACCCTGTCGTAAAAATGCCAAAAAACGGACTTGATTCAGCAGCACAATTCTGGTGCTGTAGTTGTAGGAGATGTCTCAAAACGTCATCAGGAGTCCCGACTAAACCCGTAAATGTAAGAAAATGTAAGAAAATGCATTTTTTACGAAAAACATTTTTTGCTAAAATGTCGTAAGGGGGGACCCTGTCGTAAAAATGCCAAAAAACGGACTTGATTCAGCAGCACAATTCTGGTGCTGTAGTTGTAGGAGATGTCTCAAAACGTCATCAGGAGTCCCGACTAAACCCGTAAATGTAAGAAAATGTAAGAAAATGCATTTTTTACGAAAAACATTTTTTGCTAAAATGTCGTAAGGGGGGACCCTGTCGTAAAAATTCCAAAAAACGGACTTGATTCAGCAGCACAATTCTGGTGCTGTAGTTGTAGGAGATGTCTCAAAACGTCATCAGGAGTCCCTACAAAACCTAAAAATGGCATAAAATGCTTTTTTTGGGAAAACTTTTTTTTTACAAAAAGAAATTCAAAAAACGGACTTGTTTGAGCAGCACAATTCTGGTGCTGTAGTTGTAGGAGATGTCTCAAAACGTCATCAGGAGTCCCGACTAAACCCGTAAATGTAAGAAAATGTAAGAAAATGCATTTTTTAAGAAAAACATTTTTTGCTAAAATGTCGTAAGGGGGGACCCTGTCGTAAAAATGCCAAAAAACGGACTTGCTTCAGCAGTACAATTCTGGTGCTGTAGTTGTAGGAGATGTCTCAAAACGTCATCAGGAGTCCCTACAAAACCTAAAAATGGCATAAAATGATTTTTTTGGGAAAACTTTTTTTTTACAAAAAAAAATTCTAAAAACAGACTTGCTTCAGCAGCACAATTCTGGTGCTGTAGTTGTAGGAGATGTCTCAAAACGTCATCAGGAGTCCCGACTAAACCCGTAAATGTAAGAAAATGTAAGAAAATGCATTTTTTAAGAAAAACATTTTTTGCTAAAATGTCGTAAGGGGGGACCCTGTCGTAAAAATTCCAAAAAACGGACTTGATTCAGCAGCACAATTCTGGTGCTGTAGTTGTAGGAGATGTCTTAAAACGTCATCAGGAGTCCCTACAAAACCTAAAAATGGCATAAAATGCTTTTTTTGGGAAAACTTTTTTTTTACAAAAAAAAATTCAAAAAACGGACTTGTTTGAGCAGCACAATTCTGGTGCTGTAGTTGTAGGAGATGTCTCAAAACGTCATCAGGAGTCCCGACTAAACCCGTAAATGTAAGAAAATGTAAGAAAATGCATTTTTTAAGAAAAACATTTTTTGCTAAAATGTCGTAAGGGGGGACCCTGTCGTAAAAATTCCAAAAAACGGACTTGATTCAGCAGCACAATTCTGGTGCTGTAGTTGTAGGAGATGTCTCAAAACGTCATCAGGAGTCCCGACTAAACCCGTAAATGTAAGAAAATGTAAGAAAATGCATTTTTTACGAAAAACTTTTTTTGCTAAAATGTCGTAAGGGGGGAGGGACCCTGTCGTAAAAATGCCAAAAAACGGACTTGATTCAGCAGCACAATTCTGGTGCTGTAGTTGTAGGAGATGTCTCAAAACGTCATCAGGAGTCCCGACTAAACCCGTAAATGTAAGAAAATGCATTTTTTACGAAAAACATTTTTTGCTAAAATGTCGTAAGGGGGGACCCTGTTGTAAAAATGCCAAAAAACGGACTTGCTTCAGCAGTACAATTCTGGTGCTGTAGTTGTAGGAGATGTCTCAAAACGTCATCAGGAGTCCCTACAAAACCTAAAAATGGCATAAAATGCTTTTTTTGGGAAAACTTTTTTTTTACAAAAAAAAATTCTAAAAACAGACTTGCTTCAGCAGCACAATTCTGGTGCTGTAGTTGTAGGAGATGTCTCAAAACGTCATCAGGAGTCCCGACTAAACCCGTAAATGTAAGAAAATGTAAGAAAATGCATTTTTTACGAAAAACATTTTTTGCTAAAATGTCGTAAGGGGGGACCCTGTCGTAAAAATTCCAAAAAACGGACTTGATTCAGCAGCACAATTCTGGTGCTGTAGTTGTAGGAGATGTCTCAAAACGTCATCAGGAGTCCCGACTAAACCCGTAAATGTAAGAAAATGTAAGAAAATGCATTTTTTAAGAAAAACATTTTTTGCTAAAATGTCGTTAGGGGGGACCCTGTCGTAAAAATTCCAAAAAACGGACTTGATTCAGCAGCACAATTCTGGTGCTGTAGTTGTAGGAGATGTCTCAAAACGTCATCAGGAGTCCCGACTAAACCCGTAAATGTAAGAAAATGCATTTTTTAAGAAAAACATTTTTTGCTAAAATGTCGTAAGGGGGGACCCTGTCGTAAAAATGCCAAAAAACGGACTTGCTTCAGCAGTACACTTCTGGTGCTGTAGTTGTAGGAGATGTCTCAAAACGTCATCAGGAGTCCTTACAAAACCTAAAAATGGCATAAAATGCTTTTTTTGGGAAAACTTTTTTTTTACAAAAAGAAATTCAAAAAACGGACTTGTTTGAGCAGCACAATTCTGGTGCTGTAGTTGTAGGAGATGTCTCAAAACGTCATCAGGAGTCCCGACTAAACCCGTAAATGTAAGAAAATGTAAGAAAATGCATTTTTTAAGAAAAACATTTTTTGCTAAAATGTCGTAAGGGGGGACCCTGTCGTAAAAATGCCAAAAAACGGACTTGCTTCAGCAGTACAATTCTGGTGCTGTAGTTGTAGGAGATGTCTCAAAACGTCATCAGGAGTCCCGACTAAACCCGTAAATGTAAGAAAATGTAAGAAAATGCATTTTTTAAGAAAAACATTTTTTGCTAAAATGTCGTAAGGGGGGACCCTGTCGTAAAAATTCCAAAAAACGGACTTGATTCAGTAGCACAATTCTGGTGCTGTAGTTGTAGGAGATGTCTCAAAACGTCATCAGGAGTCCCGACTAAACCCGTAAATGTAAGAAAATGTAAGAAAATGCATTTTTAAAGAAAAACATTTTTTGCTAAAATGTCGTAAGGGGGGACCCTGTCGTAAAAATTCCAAAAAACGGACTTGATTCAGCAGCACAATTCTGGTGCTGTAGTTGTAGGAGATGTCTTAAAACGTCATCAGGAGTCCCTACAAAACCTAAAAATGGCATAAAATGCTTTTTTTGGGAAAACTTTTTTTTTACAAAAAAAATTTCAAAAAACGGACTTGTTTGAGCAGCACAATTCTGGTGCTGTAGTTGTAGGAGATGTCTCAAAACGTCATCAGGAGTCCCGACTAAACCCGTAAATGTAAGAAAATGTAAGAAAATGCATTTTTTAAGAAAAAATTTTTTTGCTAAAATGTCGTAAGGGGGGACCCTGTCGTAAAAATTCCAAAAAACGGACTTGATTCAGCAGCACAATTCTGGTGCTGTAGTTGTAGGAGATGTCTCAAAACGTCATCAGGAGTCCCGACTAAACCCGTAAATGTAAGAAAATGTAAGAAAATGCATTTTTTACGAAAAACTTTTTTTGCTAAAATGTCGTAAGGGGGGAGGGACCCTGTCGTAAAAATGCCAAAAAACGGACTTGATTCAGCAGCACAATTCTGGTGCTGTAGTTGTAGGAGATGTCTCAAAACGTCATCAGGAGTCCCGACTAAACCCGTAAATGTAAGAAAATGCATTTTTTACGAAAAACATTTTTTGCTAAAATGTCGTAAGGGGGGACCCTGTTGTAAAAATGCCAAAAAACGGACTTGCTTCAGCAGTACAATTCTGGTGCTGTAGTTGTAGGAGATGTCTCAAAACGTCATCAGGAGTCCCTACAAAACCTAAAAATGGCATAAAATGCTTTTTTTGGGGAAACTTTTTTTTTACAAAAAAAAATTCTAAAAACAGACTTGCTTCAGCAGCACAATTCTGGTGCTGTAGTTGTAGGAGATGTCTCAAAACGTCATCAGGAGTCCCGACTAAACCCGTAAATGTAAGAAAATGTAAGAAAATGCATTTTTTACGAAAAACATTTTTTGCTAAAATGTCGTAAGGGGGGACCCTGTCGTAAAAATTCCAAAAAACGGACTTGATTCAGCAGCACAATTCTGGTGCTGTAGTTGTAGGAGATGTCTCAAAACGTCATCAGGAGTCCCGACTAAACCCGTAAATGTAAGAAAATGTAAGAAAATGCATTTTTTGAGAAAAACATTTTTTGCTAAAATGTCGTAAGGGGGGACCCTGTCGTAAAAATTCCAAAAAACGGACTTGATTCAGCAGCACAATTCTGGTGCTGTAGTTGTAGGAGATGTCTCAAAACGTCATCAGGAGTCCCGACTAAACCCGTAAATGTAAGAAAATGTAAGAAAATGCATTTTTTAAGAAAAACATTTTTTGCTAAAATGTCGTAAGGGGGGAACCTGTCGTAAAAATGCCAAAAAACGGACTTGCTTCAGCAGTACAATTCTGGTGCTGTAGTTGTAGGAGATGTCTCAAAACGTCATCAGGAGTCCCGACTAAACCCGTAAATGTAAGAAAATGTAAGAAAATGCATTTTTTTACGAAAAACATTTTTTGCTAAAATGTCGTAAGGGGGGACCCTGTCGTAAAAATGCCAAAAAACGGACTTGATTCAGCAGCACAATTCTGGTGCTGTAGTTGTAGGAGATGTCTCAAAACGTCATCAGGAGTCCCGACTAAACCCGTAAATGTAAGAAAATGTAAGAAAATGCATTTTTTAAGAAAAACATTTTTTGCTAAAATGTCGTAAGGGGGGGACCCTGTCGTAAAAATGCCAAAAAACGGACTTGCTTCAGCAGTACAATTCTGGTGCTGTAGTTGTAGGAGATGTCTCAAAACGTCATCAGGAGTCCCTACAAAACCTAAAAATGGCATAAAATGCTTTTTTTGGGAAAACTTTTTTTTTACAAAAAAAAATTCAAAAAACAGACTTGCTTCAGCAGCACAATTCTGGTGCTGTAGTTGTAGGAGATGTCTCAAAACGTCATCAGGAGTCCCGACTAAACCCGTAAATGTAAGAAAATGTAAGAAAATGCATTTTTTACGAAAAACATTTTTTGCTAAAATGTCGTAAGGGGGGACCCTGTCGTAAAAATTCCAAAAAACGGACTTGATTCAGCAGCACAATTCTGGTGCTGTAGTTGTAGGAGATGTCTCAAAACGTCATCAGGAGTCCCGACTAAACCCGTAAATGTAAGAAAATGTAAGAAAATGCATTTTTTAAGAAAAACATTTTTTGCTAAAATGTCGTAAGGGGGGACCCTGTCGTAAAAATGCCAAAAAACGGACTTGCTTCAGCAGTACAATTCTGGTGCTGTAGTTGTAGGAGATGTCTCAAAACGTCATCAGGAGTCCCGACTAAACCCGTAAATGTAAGAAAATGTAAGAAAATGCATTTTTTAAGAAAAACATTTTTTGCTAAAATGTCGTAAAAATTCCAAAAAACGGACTTGATTCAGCAGCACAATTCTGGTGCTGTAGTTGTAGGAGATGTCTCAAAACGTCATCAGGAGTCCCGACTAAACCCGTAAATGTAAGAAAATGTAAGAAAATGCATTTTTTAAGAAAAACATTTTTTGCTAAAATGTCGTAAGGGGGGACCCTGTCGTAAAAATGCCAAAAAACGGACTTGATTCAGCAGCACAATTCTGGTGCTGTAGTTGTAGGAGATGTCTCAAAACGTCATCAGGAGTCCCGACTAAACCCGTAAATGTAAGAAAATGTAAGAAAATGCATTTTTTAAGAAAAACATTTTTTGCTAAAATGTCGTAAGGGGGGACCCTGTCGTAAAAATGCCAAAAAACGGACTTGCTTCAGCAGTACAATTCTGGTGCTGTAGTTGTAGGAGATGTCTCAAAACGTCATCAGGAGTCCCTACAAAACCTAAAAATGGCATAAAATGCTTTTTTTGGGAAAACTTTTTTTTTACAAAAAAAATTTCTAAAAACAGACTTGCTTCAGCAGCACAATTCTGGTGTTGTAGTTGTAGGAGATGTCTCAAAACGTCATCAGGAGTCCCGACTAAACCCGTAAATGTAAGAAAATGTAAGAAAATGCATTTTTTACGAAAAACATTTTTTGCTAAATTGTCGTAAGGGGGGACCCTGTCGTAAAAATTCCAAAAAACGGACTTGATTCAGCAGCACAATTCTGGTGCTGTAGTTGTAGGACATGTCTCAAAACGTCATCAGGAGTCCCGACTAAACCCGTAAATGTAAGAAAATGTAAGAAAATGCATTTTTTTACGAAAAACATTTTTTGCTAAAATGTCGTAAGGGGGGACCCTGTCGTAAAAATGCCAAAAAACGGACTTGATTCAGCAGCACAATTCTGGTGCTGTAGTTGTAGGAGATGTCTCAAAACGTCATCAGGAGTCCCGACTAAACCCGTAAATGTAAGAAAATGTAAGAAAATGCATTTTTTAAGAAAAACATTTTTTGCTAAAATGTCGTAAGGGGGGGACCCTGTCGTAAAAATGCCAAAAAACGGACTTGCTTCAGCAGTACAATTCTGGTGCTGTAGTTGTAGGAGATGTCTCAAAACGTCATCAGGAGTCCCTACAAAACCTAAAAATGGCATAAAATGCTTTTTTTGGGAAAACTTTTTTTTTACAAAAAAAAATTCTAAAAACAGACTTGCTTCAGCAGCACAATTCTGGTGCTGTAGTTGTAGGAGATGTCTCAAAACGTCATCAGGAGTCCCGACTAAACCCGTAAATGTAAGAAAATGCATTTTTTACGAAAAACATTTTTTGCTAAAATGTCGTAAGGGCGGACCCTGTCGTAAAAATTCCAAAAAACGGACTTGATTCAGCAGCACAATTCTGGTGCTGTAGTTGTAGGAGATGTCTCAAAACGTCATCAGGAGTCCCGATTAAACCCGTAAATGTAAGAAAATGTAAGAAAATGCATTTTTTACGGAAAACATTTTTTGCTAAAATGTCGTAAGGGGGGACCCTGTCGTAAAAATTCCAAAAAACGGACTTGATTCAGCAGCACAATTCTGGTGCTGTAGTTGTAGGAGATGTCTCAAAACGTCATCAGGAGTCCCGATTAAACCCGTAAATGTAAGAAAATGTAAGAAAATGCATTTTTTAAGAAAAACATTTTTTGCTAAAATGTCGTAAGGGACATTTTTTGTCGTAAAAATTCCAAAAAACGGACTTGATTCAGCAGCACAATTCTGGTGCTGTAGTTGTAGGAGATGTCTCAAAACGTCATCAGGAGTCCCGACTAAACCCGTAAATGTAAGAAAATGTAAGAAAATGCATTTTTTAAGAAAAACATTTTTTGCTAAAATGTCGTAAGGGGGGACCCTGTCGTAAAAATTCCAAAAAACGGACTTGATTCAGCAGCACAATTCTGGTGCTGTAGTTGTAGGAGATGTCTTAAAACGTCATCAGGAGTCCCTACAAAACCTAAAAATGGCATAAAATGCTTTTTTTGGGAAAACTTTTTTTTTACAAAAAAAAATTCAAAAAACAGATTTGCTTCAGCAGCACAATTCTGGTGCTGTAGTTGTAGGAGATGTCTCAAAACGTCATCAGGAGTCCCGACTAAACCCGTAAATGTAAGAAAATGTAAGAAAATGCATTTTTTACGAAAAACATTTTTTGCTAAAATGTCGTAAGGGCGGACCCTGTCGTAAAAATTCCAAAAAACGGACTTGATTCAGCAGCACAATTCTGGTGCTGTAGTTGTAGGAGATGTCTCAAAACGTCATCAGGAGTCCCGATTAAACCCGTAAATGTAAGAAAATGTAAGAAAATGCATTTTTTACGGAAAACATTTTTTGCTAAAATGTCGTAAGGGGGGACCCTGTCGTAAAAATTCCAAAAAACGGACTTGATTCAGCAGCACAATTCTGGTGCTGTAGTTGTAGGAGATGTCTCAAAACGTCATCAGGAGTCCCGACTAAACCCGTAAATGTAAGAAAATGTAAGAAAATGCATTTTTTAAGAAAAACATTTTTTGCTAAAATGTCGTAAGGGGGGACCCTGTCGTAAAAATTCCAAAAAACGGACTTGATTCAGCAGCACAATTCTGGTGCTGTAGTTGTAGGAGATGTCTTAAAACGTCATCAGGAGTCCCTACAAAACCTAAAAATGGCATAAAATGCTTTTTTTGGGAAAACGTTTTTTTTACAAAAAAAAATTCAAAAAACAGACTTGCTACAGCAGCACAATTCTGGTGCTGTAGTTGTAGGAGATGTCTCAAAACGTCATCAGGAGTCCCGACTAAACCCGTAAATGTAAGAAAATGCATTTTTTACGAAAAACATTTTTTGCTAAAATGTCGTAAGGGGGGACCCTGTCGTAAAAATTCCAAAAAACGGACTTGATTCAGCAGCACAATTCTGGTGCTGTAGTTGTAGGAGATGTCTCAAAACGTCATCAGGAGTCCCGACTAAACCCGTAAATGTAAGAAAATGTAAGAAAATGCATTTTTTACGAAAAACATTTTTTGCTAAAATGTCGTAAGGGGGGACCCTGTCGTAAAAATTCCAAAAAACGGACTTGATTCAGCAGCACAATTCTGGTGCTGTAGTTGTATGAGATTTCTCAAAACGTCATCAGGAGTCCCGACTAAACCCGTAAATGTAAGAAAATGTAAGAAAATGCATTTTTTACGAAAAACATTTTTTGCTAAAATGTCGTAAGGGGGGACCCTGTCGTAAAAATGCCAAAAAACGGACTTGATTCAGCTGCACAATTCTGGTGCTGTAGTTGTAGGAGATGTCTCAAAACGTCATCAGGAGTCCCGACTAAACCCGTAAATGTAAGAAAATGCATTTTTTACGAAAAACATTTTTTGCTAAAATGTCGTAAGGGGGGACCCTGTCGTAAGAATGCCAAAAAACGGACTTGCTTCAGCAGTACAATTCTGGTGCTGTAGTTGTAGGAGATGTCTCAAAACGTCATCAGGAGTCCCGACTAAACCCGTAAATGTAAGAAAATGTAAGAAAATGCATTTTTTACGAAAAACATTTTTTGCTAAAATGTCGTAAGGGGGGACCCTGTCGTAAAAATTCCAAAAAACGGACTTGATTCAGCAGCACAATTCTGGTGCTGTAGTTGTAGGAGATGTCTTAAAACGTCATCAGGAGTCCCTACAAAACCTAAAAATGGCATAAAATGCTTTTTTTGGGAAAACTTTTTTTTTACAAAAAAAAATTCTAAAAACAGACTTGCTTCAGCAGCACAATTCTGGTGCTGTAGTTGTAGGAGATGTCTCAAAACGTCATCAGGAGTCCCGACTAAACCCGTAAATGTAAGAAAATGTAAGAAAATGCATTTTTTACGAAAAACATTTTTTGCTAAAATGTCGTAAGGGCGGACCCTATCGTAAAAATTCCAAAAAACGGACTTGATTCAGCAGCACAATTCTGGTGCTGTAGTTGTAGGAGATGTCTCAAAACGTCATCAGGAGTCCCGATTAAACCCGTAAATGTAAGAAAATGTAAGAAAATGCATTTTTTACGGAAAACATTTTTTGCTAAAATGTCGTAAGGGCCATTTTTTGTTGTAAAAATTCCAAAAAACGGACTTGATTCAGCAGCACAATTCTGGTGCTGTAGTTGTAGGAGATGTCTCAAAACGTCATCAGGAGTCCCGACTAAACCCGTAAATGTAAGAAAATGTAAGAAAATGCATTTTTTAAGAAAAACATTTTTTGCTAAAATGTCGTGAGGGGGCACCCTGTCGTAAAAATTCCAAAAAACGGACTTGATTCAGCAGCACAATTCTGGTGCTGTAGTTGTAGGAGATGTCTCAAAACGTCATCAGGAGTCCCGACTAATCCCGTAAATGTAAGAAAATGTAAGAAAATGCATTTTTTACGAAAAACATTTTTTGCTAAAATGTCGTAAGGGCGGACCCTGTCGTAAAAATTCCAAAAAACGGACTTGATTCAGCAGCACAATTCTGGTGCTGTAGTTGTAGGAGATGTCTCAAAACGTCATCAGGAGTCCCGACTAAACCCGTAAATGTAAGAAAATGTAAGAAAATGCATTTTTTAAGAAAAACATTTTTTGCTAAAATGTCGTAGGGACCCTGTCGTAAAAATGCCAAAAAACGGACTTGATTCAGCAGTACAATTCTGGTGCTGTAGTTGTAGGAGATGTCTCAAAACGTCATCAGGAGTCCCTACAAAACCTAAAAATGGCATAAAAGGCTTTTTTTGGGAAAACTTTTTTTTTACAAAAAAAAATTCTAAAACAGACTTGCTTCAGCAGCACAATTCTGGTGCTGTAGTTGTAGGAGATGTCTCAAAACGTCATCAGGAGTCCCGACTAAACCCGTAAATGTAAGAAAATGTAAGAAAATGCATTTTTTACGAAAAACATTTTTTGCTAAAATGTCGTAAGGGGGGACCCTGTCGTAAAAATTCCAAAAAACGGACTTGATTCAGCAGCACAATTCTGGTGCTGTAGTTGTAGGAGATGTCTTAAAACGTCATCAGGAGTCCCTACAAAACCTAAAAATGGCATAAAATGCTTTTTTTGGGAAAACTTTTTTTTTACAAAAAAAAATTCAAAAAACGGACTTGTTTGAGCAGCACAATTCTGGTGCTGTAGTTGTAGGAGATGTCTCAAAACGTCATCAGGAGTCCCGACTAAACCCGTAAATGTAAGAAAATGCATTTTTTACGAAAAACATTTTTTGCTAAAATGTCGTAAGGGGGGACCCTGTCGTAAAAATTCCAAAAAACGGACTTGATTCAGCAGCACAATTCTGGTGCTGTAGTTGTAGGAGATGTCTCAAAACGTCATCAGGAGTCCCGACTAAACCCGTAAATGTAAGAAAATGTAAGAAAATGCATTTTTTAAGAAAAACATTTTTTGCTAAAATGTCGTAAGGGGGGACCCTGTCGTAAAAATTCCAAAAAACTGACTTGATTCAGCAGCACAATTCTGGTGCTGTAGTTGTAGGAGATGTCTTAAAACGTCATCAGGAGTCCCTACAAAACCTAAAAATGGCATAAAATGCTTTTTTTGGGAAAACTTCTTTTTACAAAAAAAAATTCAAAAAACAGACTTGCTTCAGCAGCACAATTCTGGTGTTGTAGTTGTAGGAGATGTCTCAAAACGTCATCAGGAGTCCCGACTAAACCCGTAAATGTAAGAAAATGTAAGAAAATGCATTTTTTACGAAAAACATTTTTTGCTAAAATGTCGTAAGGGGGGACCCTGTCGTAAAAATTCCAAAAAACGGACTTGATTCAGCAGCACAATTCTGGTGCTGTAGTTGTAGGAGATGTCTCAAAACGTCATCAGGAGTCCCGACTAAACCCGTAAATGTAAGAAAATGTAAGAAAATGCATTTTTTACGAAAAACATTTTTTGCTAAAATGTCGTAAGGGGGGACCCTGTCGTAAAAATTCCAAAAAACGGACTTCATTCAGCAGCACAATTCTGGTGCTGTAGTTGTAGGAGATGTCTTAAAACGTCATCAGGAGTCCCTACAAAACCTAAAAATGGCATAAAATGCTTTTTTTGGGAAAACTTTTTTTTTACAAAAAAAAATTCAAAAAACGGACTTGTTTGAGCAGCACATTTCTGGTGCTGTAGTTGTAGGAGATGTCTCAAAACGTCACTAAACCCGTAAATGTAAGAAAATGTAAGAAAATGCATTTTTTAAGAAAAACATTTTTTGCTAAAATGTCGTAAGGGGGGACCCTGTCGTAAAAATTCCAAAAAACGGACTTGATTCAGCAGCACAATTCTGGTGCTGTAGTTGTAGGAGATGTCTCAAAACGTCATCAGGAGTCCCTACAAAACCTAAAAATGGCATAAAATGCTTTTTTTGGGAAAACTTTTTTTTTACAAAAAGAAATTCAAAAAACGGACTTGTTTGAGCAGCACAATTCTGGTGCTGTAGTTGTAGGAGATGTCTCAAAACGTCATCAGGAGTCCCGACTAAACCCGTAAATGTAAGAAAATGTAAGAAAATGCATTTTTTAAGAAAAACATTTTTTGCTAAAATGTCGTAAGGGGGGACCCTGTCGTAAAAATGCCAAAAAACGGACTTGCTTCAGCAGTACAATTCTGGTGCTGTAGTTGTAGGAGATGTCTCAAAACGTCATCAGGAGTCCCGATTAAACCCGTAAATGTAAGAAAATGTAAGAAAATGCATTTTTTAAGAAAAACATTTTTTGCTAAAATGTCGTAAGGGGGGACCCTGTCGTAAAAATGCCAAAAAACGGACTTGATTCAGCAGCACAATTCTGGTGCTGTAGTTGTAGGAGATGTCTCAAAACGTCATCAGGAGTCCCGACTAAACCCGTAAATGTAAGAAAATGTAAGAAAATGCATTTTTTACGAAAAACATTTTTTGCTAAAATGTCGTAAGGGGGGACCCTGTCGTAAAAATGCCAAAAAACGGACTTGATTCAGCAGCACAATTCTGGTGCTGTAGTTGTAGGAGATGTCTCAAAACGTCATCAGGAGTCCCGACTAAACCCGTAAATGTAAGAAAATGTAAGAAAATGCATTTTTTACGAAAAACATTTTTTGCTAAAATGTCGTAAGGGGGGACCCTGTCGTAAAAATTCCAAAAAACGGACTTGATTCAGCAGCACAATTCTGGTGCTGTAGTTGTAGGAGATGTCTCAAAACGTCATCAGGAGTCCCTACAAAACCTAAAAATGGCATAAAATGCTTTTTTTGGGAAAACTTTTTTTTTACAAAAAGAAATTCAAAAAACGGACTTGTTTGAGCAGCACAATTCTGGTGCTGTAGTTGTAGGAGATGTCTCAAAACGTCATCAGGAGTCCCGACTAAACCCGTAAATGTAAGAAAATGTAAGAAAATGCATTTTTTAAGAAAAACATTTTTTGCTAAAATGTCGTAAGGGGGGACCCTGTCGTAAAAATTCCAAAAAACGGACTTGATTCAGCAGCACAATTCTGGTGCTGTAGTTGTAGGAGATGTCTTAAAACGTCATCAGGAGTCCCTACAAAACCTAAAAATGGCATAAAATGCTTTTTTTGGGAAAACTTTTTTTTTACAAAAAAAAATTCAAAAAACGGACTTGTTTGAGCAGCACAATTCTGGTGCTGTAGTTGTAGGAGATGTCTCAAAACGTCATCAGGAGTCCCGACTAAACCCGTAAATGTAAGAAAATGTAAGAAAATGCATTTTTTAAGAAAAACATTTTTTGCTAAAATGTCGTAAGGGGGGACCCTGTCGTAAAAATTCCAAAAAACGGACTTGATTCAGCAGCACAATTCTGGTGCTGTAGTTGTAGGAGATGTCTCAAAACGTCATCAGGAGTCCCGACTAAACCCGTAAATGTAAGAAAATGTAAGAAAATGCATTTTTTACGAAAAACTTTTTTTGCTAAAATGTCGTAAGGGGGGAGGGACCCTGTCGTAAAAATGCCAAAAAACGGACTTGATTCAGCAGCACAATTCTGGTGCTGTAGTTGTAGGAGATGTCTCAAAACGTCATCAGGAGTCCCGACTAAACCCGTAAATGTAAGAAAATGCATTTTTTACGAAAAACATTTTTTGCTAAAATGTCGTAAGGGGGGACCCTGTTGTAAAAATGCCAAAAAACGGACTTGCTTCAGCAGTACAATTCTGGTGCTGTAGTTGTAGGAGATGTCTCAAAACGTCATCAGGAGTCCCTACAAAACCTAAAAATGGCATAAAATGCTTTTTTTGGGAAAACTTTTTTTTTACAAAAAAAAATTCTAAAAACAGACTTGCTTCAGCAGCACAATTCTGGTGCTGTAGTTGTAGGAGATGTCTCAAAACGTCATCAGGAGTCCCGACTAAACCCGTAAATGTAAGAAAATGTAAGAAAATGCATTTTTTACGAAAAACATTTTTTGCTAAAATGTCGTAAGGGGGGACCCTGTCGTAAAAATTCCAAAAAACGGACTTGATTCAGCAGCACAATTCTGGTGCTGTAGTTGTAGGAGATGTCTCAAAACGTCATCAGGAGTCCCGACTAAACCCGTAAATGTAAGAAAATGTAAGAAAATGCATTTTTTAAGAAAAACATTTTTTGCTAAAATGTCGTTAGGGGGGACCCTGTCGTAAAAATTCCAAAAAACGGACTTGATTCAGCAGCACAATTCTGGTGCTGTAGTTGTAGGAGATGTCTCAAAACGTCATCAGGAGTCCCGACTAAACCCGTAAATGTAAGAAAATGCATTTTTTAAGAAAAACATTTTTTGCTAAAATGTCGTAAGGGGGGACCCTGTCGTAAAAATGCCAAAAAACGGACTTGCTTCAGCAGTACAATTCTGGTGCTGTAGTTGTAGGAGATGTCTCAAAACGTCATCAGGAGTCCTTACAAAACCTAAAAATGGCATAAAATGCTTTTTTTGGGAAAACTTTTTTTTTACAAAAAGAAATTCAAAAAACGGACTTGTTTGAGCAGCACAATTCTGGTGCTGTAGTTGTAGGAGATGTCTCAAAACGTCATCAGGAGTCCCGACTAAACCCGTAAATGTAAGAAAATGTAAGAAAATGCATTTTTTAAGAAAAACATTTTTTGCTAAAATGTCGTAAGGGGGGACCCTGTCGTAAAAATGCCAAAAAACGGACTTGCTTCAGCAGTACAATTCTGGTGCTGTAGTTGTAGGAGATGTCTCAAAACGTCATCAGGAGTCCCGACTAAACCCGTAAATGTAAGAAAATGTAAGAAAATGCATTTTTTAAGAAAAACATTTTTTGCTAAAATGTCGTAAGGGGGGACCCTGTCGTAAAAATTCCAAAAAACGGACTTGATTCAGTAGCACAATTCTGGTGCTGTAGTTGTAGGAGATGTCTCAAAACGTCATCAGGAGTCCCGACTAAACCCGTAAATGTAAGAAAATGTAAGAAAATGCATTTTTAAAGAAAAACATTTTTTGCTAAAATGTCGTAAGGGGGGACCCTGTCGTAAAAATTCCAAAAAACGGACTTGATTCAGCAGCACAATTCTGGTGCTGTAGTTGTAGGAGATGTCTTAAAACGTCATCAGGAGTCCCTACAAAACCTAAAAATGGCATAAAATGCTTTTTTTGGGAAAACTTTTTTTTTACAAAAAAAATTTCAAAAAACGGACTTGTTTGAGCAGCACAATTCTGGTGCTGTAGTTGTAGGAGATGTCTCAAAACGTCATCAGGAGTCCCGACTAAACCCGTAAATGTAAGAAAATGTAAGAAAATGCATTTTTTAAGAAAAATTTTTTTTGCTAAAATGTCGTAAGGGGGGACCCTGTCGTAAAAATTCCAAAAAACGGACTTGATTCAGCAGCACAATTCTGGTGCTGTAGTTGTAGGAGATGTCTCAAAACGTCATCAGGAGTCCCGACTAAACCCGTAAATGTAAGAAAATGTAAGAAAATGCATTTTTTACGAAAAACTTTTTTTGCTAAAATGTCGTAAGGGGGGAGGGACCCTGTCGTAAAAATGCCAAAAAACGGACTTGATTCAGCAGCACAATTCTGGTGCTGTAGTTGTAGGAGATGTCTCAAAACGTCATCAGGAGTCCCGACTAAACCCGTAAATGTAAGAAAATGCATTTTTTACGAAAAACATTTTTTGCTAAAATGTCGTAAGGGGGGACCCTGTTGTAAAAATGCCAAAAAACGGACTTGCTTCAGCAGTACAATTCTGGTGCTGTAGTTGTAGGAGATGTCTCAAAACGTCATCAGGAGTCCCTACAAAACCTAAAAATGGCATAAAATGCTTTTTTTGGGGAAACTTTTTTTTTACAAAAAAAAATTCTAAAAACAGACTTGCTTCAGCAGCACAATTCTGGTGCTGTAGTTGTAGGAGATGTCTCAAAACGTCATCAGGAGTCCCGACTAAACCCGTAAATGTAAGAAAATGTAAGAAAATGCATTTTTTACGAAAAACATTTTTTGCTAAAATGTCGTAAGGGGGGACCCTGTCGTAAAAATTCCAAAAAACGGACTTGATTCAGCAGCACAATTCTGGTGCTGTAGTTGTAGGAGATGTCTCAAAACGTCATCAGGAGTCCCGACTAAACCCGTAAATGTAAGAAAATGTAAGAAAATGCATTTTTTGAGAAAAACATTTTTTGCTAAAATGTCGTAAGGGGGGACCCTGTCGTAAAAATGCCAAAAAACGGACTTGCTTCAGCAGTACAATTCTGGTGCTGTAGTTGTAGGAGATGTCTCAAAACGTCATCAGGAGTCCTTACAAAACCTAAAAATGGCATAAAATGCTTTTTTTGGGAAAACTTTTTTTTACAAAAAAAAATTCAAAAAACAGACTTGCTTCAGCAGCACAATTCTTGTGTTGTAGTTGTAGGAGATGTCTCAAAACGTCATCAGGAGTCCCGACTAAACCCGTAAATGTAAGAAAATGTAAGAAAATGCATTTTTTACGAAAAACATTTTTTGCTAAAATGTCGTAAGGGGGGACCCTTTCGTAAAAATTCCAAAAAACGGACTTGATTCAGCAGCACAATTCTGGTGCTGTAGTTGTAGGAGATGTCTCAAAACGTCATCAGGAGTCCCGACTAAACCCGTAAATGTAAGAAAATGTAAGAAAATGCATTTTTTACGAAAAACATTTTTTGCTAAAATGTCGTAAGGGGGGACCCTGTCGTAAAAATGCCAAAAAACGGACTTGCTTCAGCAGTACAATTCTGGTGCTGTAGTTGTAGGAGATGTCTCAAAACGTCATCAGGAGTCCCGACTAAACCCGTAAATGTAAGAAAATGTAAGAAAATGCATTTTTTACGAAAAACATTTTTTGCTAAAATGTCGTAAGGGGGGACCCTGTCGTAAAAATTCCAAAAAACGGACTTGATTCAGCAGTACAATTCTGGTGCTGTAGTTGTAGGAGATGTCTTAAAACGTCATCAGGAGTCCCTACAAAACCTAAAAATGGCATAAAATGCTTTTTTTGGGAAAACTTTTTTTTTACAAAAAGAAATTCAAAAAACGGACTTGTTTGAGCAGCACAATTCTGGTGCTGTAGTTGTAGGAGATGTCTCAAAACGTCATCAGGAGTCCCGACTAAACCCGTAAATGTAAGAAAATGTAAGAAAATGCATTTTTTAAGAAAAACATTTTTTGCTAAAATGTCGTAAGGGGGGACCCTGTCGTAAAAATGCCAAAAAACGGACTTGATTCAGCAGCACAATTCTGGTGCTGTAGTTGTAGGAGATGTCTTAAAACGTCATCAGGAGTCCCTACAAAACCTAAAAATGGCATAAAATGCTTTTTTTGGGAAAACTTTTTTTTTACAAAAAAAAATTCAAAAAACGGACTTGTTTGAGCAGCACAATTCTGGTGCTGTAGTTGTAGGAGATGTCTCAAAACGTCATCAGGAGTCCCGACTAAACCCGTAAATGTAAGAAAATGTAAGAAAATGCATTTTTTAAGAAAAACATTTTTTGCTAAAATGTCGTAAGGGGGGACCCTGTCGTAAAAATTCCAAAAAACGGACTTGATTCAGCAGCACAATTCTGGTGCTGTAGTTGTAGGAGATGTCTCAAAACGTCATCAGGAGTCCCGACTAAACCCGTAAATGTAAGAAAATGCATTTTTTACGAAAAACTTTTTTTGCTAAAATGTCGTAAGGGGGGAGGGACCCTGTCGTAAAAATGCCAAAAAACGGACTTGATTCAGCAGCACAATTCTGGTGCTGTAGTTGTAGGAGATGTCTCAAAACGTCATCAGGAGTCCCGACTAAACCCGTAAATGTAAGAAAATGCATTTTTTACGAAAAACATTTTTTGCTAAAATGTCGTAAGGGGGGACCCTGTTGTAAAAATGCCAAAAAACGGACTTGATTCAGCAGCACAATTCTGGTGCTGTAGTTGTAGGAGATGTCTCAAAACGTCATCAGGAGTCCCGACTAAACCCGTAAATGTAAGAAAATGTAAGAAAATGCATTTTTTACGAAAAACATTTTTTGCTAAAATGTCGTAAGGGGGGACCCTGTCGTAAAAATTCCAAAAAACGGACTTGATTCAGCAGCACAATTCTGGTGCTGTAGTTGTAGGAGATGTCTCAAAACGTCATCAGGAGTCCCGACTAAACCCGTAAATGTAAGAAAATGTAAGAAAATGCATTTTTTAAGAAAAACATTTTTTGCTAAAATGTCGTAAGGGGGGACCCTGTCGTAAAAATTCCAAAAAACGGACTTGATTCAGCAGCACAATTCTGGTGCTGTAGTTGTAGGAGATGTCTCAAAACGTCATCAGGAGTCCCGACTAAACCCGTAAATGTAAGAAAATGTAAGAAAATGCATTTTTTACGAAAAACATTTTTTGCTAAAATGTCGTAAGGGGGGACCCTGTCGTAAAAATTCCAAAAAACGGACTTGATTCAGCAGCACAATTCTGGTGCTGTAGTTGTAGGAGATGTCTCAAAACGTCATCAGGAGTCCCGACTAAACCCGTAAATGTAAGAAAATGTAAGAAAATGCATTTTTTAAGAAAAACATTTTTTGCTAAAATGTCGTAAGGGGGGACCCTGTCGTAAAAATGCCAAAAAACGGACTTGCTTCAGCAGTACAATTCTGGTGCTGTAGTTGTAGGAGATGTCTCAAAACGTCATCAGGAGTCCCTACAAAACCTAAAAATGGCATAAAATGCTTTTTTTGGGAAAACTTTTTTTTTACAAAAAGAAATTCAAAAAACGGACTTGTTTGAGCAGCACATTTCTGGTGCTGTAGTTGTAGGAGATGTCTCAAAACGTCATCAGGAGTCCCGACTAAACCCGTAAATGTAAGAAAATGTAAGAAAATGCATTTTTTACGAAAAACATTTTTTGCTAAAATGTCGTAAGGGGGGGACCCTGTCGTAAAAATTCCAAAAAACGGACTTGATTCAGCAGCACAATTCTGGTGCTGTAGTTGTAGGAGATGTCTCAAAACGTCATCAGGAGTCCCGACTAAACCCGTAAATGTAAGAAAATGCATTTTTTACGAAAAACATTTTTTGCTAAAATGTCGTAAGGGGGGACCCTGTCGTAAAAATTCCAAAAAACGGACTTGATTCAGCAGCACAATTCTGGTGCTGTAGTTGTAGGAGATGTCTCAAAACGTCATCAGGAGTCCCGACTAAACCCGTAAATGTAAGAAAATGCATTTTTTACGAAAAACATTTTTTGCTAAAATGTCGTAAGGGGGGACCCTGTCGTAAAAATTCCAAAAAACGGACTTGATTCAGCAGCACAATTCTGGTGCTGTAGTTGTAGGAGATGTCTCAAAACGTCATCAGGAGTCCCGACTAAACCCGTGAATGTAAGAAAATGTAAGAAAATGCATTTTTTACGAAAAACATTTTTTGCTAAAATGTCGTAAGGGGGGACCCTGTCGTAAAAATTCCAAAAAACGGACTTGATTCAGCAGCACAATTCTGGTGCTGTAGTTGTAGGAGATGTCTCAAAACGTCATCAGGAGTCCCGACTAAACCCGTAAATGTAAGAAAATGTAAGAAAATGCATTTTTTAAGAAAAACATTTTTTGCTAAAATGTCGTAAGAATTCCAAAAAACGGACTTGATTCAGCAGCACAATTCTGGTGCTGTAGTTGTAGGAGATGTCTCAAAACGTCATCAGGAGTCCTTACAAAACCTAAAAATGGCATAAAATGCTTTTTTTGGGAAAACTTTTTTTTACAAAAAAAAATTCAAAAAACAGACTTGCTTCAGCAGCACAATTCTTGTGTTGTAGTTGTAGGAGATGTCTCAAAACGTCATCAGGAGTCCCGACTAAACCCGTAAATGTAAGAAAATGTAAGAAAATGCATTTTTTACGAAAAACATTTTTTGCTAAAATGTCGTAAGGGGGGACCCTGTCGTAAAAATTCCAAAAAACGGACTTGATTCAGCAGCACAATTCTGGTGCTGTAGTTGTAGGAGATGTCTGAAAACGTCATCAGGAGTCCCGACTAAACCCGTAAATGTAAGAAAATGTAAGAAAATGCATTTTTTACGAAAAACATTTTTTGCTAAAATGTCGTAAGGGGGGACCCTGTCGTAAAAATTCCAAAAAACGGACTTGATTCAGCAGCACAATTCTGGTGCTGTAGTTGTAGGAGATGTCTCAAAACGTCATCAGGAGTCCCGACTAAACCCGTAAATGTAAGAAAATGTAAGAAAATGCATTTTTTAAGAAAAACATTTTTTGCTAAAATGTCGTAAGGGGGGACCCTGTCGTAAAAATGCCAAAAAACGGACTTGCTTCAGCAGTACAATTCTGGTGCTGTAGTTGTAGGAGATGTCTCAAAACGTCATCAGGAGTCCCTACAAAACCTAAAAATGGCATAAAATGCTTTTTTTGGGAAAACTTTTTTTTTACAAAAAGAAATTCAAAAAACGGACTTGTTTGAGCAGCACATTTCTGGTGCTGTAGTTGTAGGAGATGTCTCAAAACGTCATCAGGAGTCCCGACTAAACCCGTAAATGTAAGAAAATGTAAGAAAATGCATTTTTTACGAAAAACATTTTTTGCTAAAATGTCGTAAGGGGGGGACCCTGTCGTAAAAATTCCAAAAAACGGACTTGATTCAGCAGCACAATTCTGGTGCTGTAGTTGTAGGAGATGTCTCAAAACGTCATCAGGAGTCCCGACTAAACCCGTAAATGTAAGAAAATGCATTTTTTACGAAAAACATTTTTTGCTAAAATGTCGTAAGGGGGGACCCTGTCGTAAAAATTCCAAAAAACGGACTTGATTCAGCAGCACAATTCTGGTGCTGTAGTTGTAGGAGATGTCTCAAAACGTCATCAGGAGTCCCGACTAAACCCGTAAATGTAAGAAAATGTAAGAAAATGCATTTTTTACGAAAAACATTTTTTGCTAAAATGTCGTAAGGGGGGACCCTGTCGTAAAAATTCCAAAAAACGGACTTGATTCAGCAGCACAATTCTGGTGCTGTAGTTGTAGGAGATGTCTTAAAACGTCATCAGGAGTCCCTACAAAACCTAAAAATGGCATAAAATGCTTTTTTTGGGAAAACTTTTTTTTTAGAAAAAGAAATTCAAAAAACGGACTTGTTTGAGCAGCACAATTCTGGTGCTGTAGTTGTAGGAGATGTCTCAAAACGTCATCAGGAGTCCCGACTAAACCCGTAAATGTAAGAAAATGTAAGAAAATGCATTTTTTAAGAAAAACATTTTTTGCTAAAATGTCGTAAGGGGGGACCCTGTCGAAAAAATGCCAAAAAACGGACTT
Organism: Entelurus aequoreus; assembly: GCF_033978785.1. Lineage (NCBI taxonomy): Eukaryota > Metazoa > Chordata > Actinopteri > Syngnathiformes > Syngnathidae > Entelurus > Entelurus aequoreus. The sequence continues at coordinate 43,472 of NW_026908045.1, read as the reverse complement.
GCTTCAGCAGTACAATTCTGGTGCTGTAGTTGTAGGAGATGTCTCAAAACGTCATCAGGAGTCCCTACAAAACCTAAAAATGGCATAAAATGTTTTTTTTGGGAAAACTTTTTTTTTACAAAAAAAAATTCAAAAAACAGACTTGCTTCAGCAGCACAATTCTGGTGCTGTAGTTGTAGGAGATGTCTCAAAACGTCATCAGGAGTCCCGACTAAACCCGTAAATGTAAGAAAATGTAAGAAAATGCATTTTTTACGAAAAACATTTTTTGCTAAAATGTCGTAAGGGGGGACCCTGTCGTAAAAATTCCAAAAAACGGACTTGATTCAGCAGCACAATTCTGGTGCTGTAGTTGTAGGAGATGTCTCAAAACGTCATCAGGAGTCCCGACTAAACCCGTAAATGTAAGAAAATGTAAGAAAATGCATTTTTTACGAAAAACATTTTTTGCTAAAATGTCGTAAGGGGGGACCCTGTCGTAAAAATTCCAAAAAACGGACTTGATTCAGCAGCACAATTCTGGTGCTGTAGTTGTAGGAGATGTCTCAAAACGTCATCAGGAGTCCCTACAAAACCTAAAAATGGCATAAAATGCTTTTTTTGGGAAAACTTTTTTTTTACAAAAAAAATTTCTAAAAACAGACTTGCTTCAGCAGCACAATTCTGGTGCTGTAGTTGTAGGAGATGTCTCAAAACGTCATCAGGAGTCCCGACTAAACCCGTAAATGTAAGAAAATGTAAGAAAATGCATTTTTTACGAAAAACATTTTTTGCTAAAATGTCGTAAGGGGGGACCCTGTCGTAAAAATTCCAAAAAACGGACTTGATTCAGCAGCACAATTCTGGTGCTGTAGTTGTAGGAGATGTCTTAAAACGTCATCAGGAGTCCCTACAAAACCTAAAAATGGCATAAAATGCTTTTTTTGGGAAAACTTTTTTTTTAGAAAAAGAAATTCAAAAAACGGACTTGTTTGAGCAGCACAATTCTGGTGCTGTAGTTGTAGGAGATGTCTCAAAACGTCATCAGGAGTCCCGACTAAACCCGTAAATGTAAGAAAATGTAAGAAAATGCATTTTTTAAGAAAAACATTTTTTGCTAAAATGTCGTAAGGGGGGACCCTGTCGTAAAAATTCCAAAAAACGGACTTGATTCAGCAGCACAATTCTGGTGCTGTAGTTGTAGGAGATGTCTCAAAACGTCATCAGGAGTCCCGACTAAACCCGTAAATGTAAGAAAATGTAAGAAAATGCATTTTTTAAGAAAAACATTTTTTGCTAAAATGTCGTAAGGGGGGACCCTGTCGTAAAAATTCCAAAAAACGGACTTGATTCAGCAGCACAATTCTGGTGCTGTAGTTGTAGGAGATGTCTCAAAACGTCATCAGGAGTCCCGACTAAACCCGTAAATGTAAGAAAATGTAAGAAAATGCATTTTTTACGAAAAACATTTTTTGCTAAAATGTCGTAAGGGGGGACCCTGTCGTAAAAATTCCAAAAAACGGACTTGATTCAGCAGCACAATTCTGGTGCTGTAGTTGTAGGAGATGTCTCAAAACGTCATCAGGAGTCCCGACTAAACCCGTAAATGTAAGAAAATGCATTTTTTAAGAAAAACATTTTTTGCTAAAATGTCGTAAGGGGGGACCCTGTCGTAAAAATGCCAAAAAACGGACTTGCTTCAGCAGTACAATTCTGGTGCTGTAGTTGTAGGAGATGTCTCAAAACGTCATCAGGAGTCCCTACAAAACCTAAAAATGGCATAAAATGCTTTTTTTGGGAAAACTTTTTTTTTACAAAAAGAAATTCAAAAAACGGACTTGTTTGAGCAGCACATTTCTGGTGCTGTAGTTGTAGGAGATGTCTCAAAACGTCATCAGGAGTCCCGACTAAACCCGTAAATGTAAGAAAATGTAAGAAAATGCATTTTTTACGAAAAACATTTTTTGCTAAAATGTCGTAAGGGGGGGACCCTGTCGTAAAAATTCCAAAAAACGGACTTGATTCAGCAGCACAATTCTGGTGCTGTAGTTGTAGGAGATGTCTCAAAACGTCATCAGGAGTCCCGACTAAACCCGTAAATGTAAGAAAATGCATTTTTTACGAAAAACATTTTTTGCTAAAATGTCGTAAGGGGGGACCCTGTCGTAAAAATTCCAAAAAACGGACTTGATTCAGCAGCACAATTCTGGTGCTGTAGTTGTAGGAGATGTCTCAAAACGTCATCAGGAGTCCCGACTAAACCCGTAAATGTAAGAAAATGCATTTTTTACGAAAAACATTTTTTGCTAAAATGTCGTAAGGGGGGACCCTGTCGTAAAAATTCCAAAAAACGGACTTGATTCAGCAGCACAATTCTGGTGCTGTAGTTGTAGGAGATGTCTCAAAACGTCATCAGGAGTCCCGACTAAACCCGTGAATGTAAGAAAATGTAAGAAAATGCATTTTTTACGAAAAACATTTTTTGCTAAAATGTCGTAAGGGGGGACCCTGTCGTAAAAATTCCAAAAAACGGACTTGATTCAGCAGCACAATTCTGGTGCTGTAGTTGTAGGAGATGTCTCAAAACGTCATCAGGAGTCCCGACTAAACCCGTAAATGTAAGAAAATGTAAGAAAATGCATTTTTTACGAAAAACATTTTTTGCTAAAATGTCGTAAGGGGGGACCCTGTCGTAAAAATTCCAAAAAACGGACTTGATTCAGCAGCACAATTCTGGTGCTGTAGTTGTAGGAGATGTCTCAAAACGTCATCAGGAGTCCCTACAAAACCTAAAAATGGCATAAAATGCTTTTTTTGGGAAAACTTTTTTTTTACAAAAAAAATTTCTAAAAACAGACTTGCTTCAGCAGCACAATTCTGGTGCTGTAGTTGTAGGAGATGTCTCAAAACGTCATCAGGAGTCCCGACTAAACCCGTAAATGTAAGAAAATGTAAGAAAATGCATTTTTTACGAAAAACATTTTTTGATAAAATGTCGTAAGGGGGGACCCTGTCGTAAAAATTCCAAAAAACGGACTTGATTCAGCAGCACAATTCTGGTGCTGTAGTTGTAGGAGATGTCTTAAAACGTCATCAGGAGTCCCTATAAAACCTAAGAATGGCATAAAATGCTTTTTTTGGGAAAACTTTTTTTTTACAAAAAGAAATTCAAAAAACGGACTTGTTTGAGCAGCACAATTCTGGTGCTGTAGTTGTAGCAGATGTCTCAAAACGTCATCAGGAGTCCCGACTAAACCCGTAAATGTAAGAAAATGTAAGAAAATAAATTTTTTACGAAAAACATTTTTTGCTAAAATGTCGTAAGGGGGGACCCTGTCGTAAAAATTCCAAAAAACAGACTTGATTCAGCAGCACAATTCTGGTGCTGTAGTTGTAGGAGATGTCTCAAAACGTCATCAGGAGTCCCGACTAAACCCGTAAATGTAAGAAAATGTAAGAAAATGCATTTTTTAAGAAAAACATTTTTTGCTAAAATGTCGTAAGGGGGGACCCTGTCGTAAAAATTCCAAAAAACGGACTTGATTCAGCAGCACAATTCTGGTGCTGTAGTTGTAGGAGATGTCTCAAAACGTCATCAGGAGTCCCTACAAAACTTAAAAATGGCATAAAATGCTTTTTTTGGGAAAACTTTTTTTTTACAAAAAAAAATTCAAAAAACAGACTTGCTTCAGCAGCACAATTCTGGTGCTGTAGTTGTAGGAGATGTCTCAAAACGTCATCAGGAGTCCCTACAAAACCTAAAAATGGCATAAAATGCTTTTTTTGGGAAAACTTTTTTTTTACAAAAAAAAATTCTAAAAACAGACTTGCTTCAGCAGCACAATTCTGGTGCTGTAGTTGTAGGAGATGTCTCAAAACGTCATCAGGAGTCCCGACTAAACCCGTAAATGTAAGAAAATGTAAGAAAATGCATTTTTTACGAAAAACATTTTTTGCTAAAATGTCGTAAGGGGGGACCCTGTCGTAAAAATTAAAAAAAACGGACTTGATTCAGCAGCACAATTCTGGTGCTGTAGTTGTAGGAGATGTCTCAAAACGTCATCAGGAGTCCCGACTAAACCCGTAAATGTAAGAAAATGTAAGAAAATGCATTTTTTAAGAAAAACATTTTTTGCTAAAATGTCGTAAGGGGGGACCCTGTCGTAAAAATTCCAAAAAACGGACTTGATTCAGCAGCACAATTCTGGTGCTGTAGTTGTAGGAGATGTCTTAAAACGTCATCAGGAGTCCCTACAAAACTTAAAAATGGCATAAAATGCTTTTTTTGGGAAAACTTTTTTTTTACAAAAAGAAATTAAAAAAACGGACTTGTTTGAGCAGCACAATTCTGGTGCTGTAGTTGTAGGAGATGTCTCAAAACGTCATCAGGAGTCCCGACTAAACCCGTAAATGTAAGAAAATGTAAGAAAATGCATTTTTTACGAAAAACATTTTTTGCTAAAATGTCGTAAGGGGGGACCCTGTCGTAAAAATTCCAAAAAACGGACTTGATTCAGCAGCACAATTCTGGTGCTGTAGTTGTAGGAGATGTCTCAAAACATCATCAGGAGTCCCGACTAAACCCGTAAATGTAAGAAAATGTAAGAAAATGCATTTTTTACGAAAAACATTTTTTGCTAAAATGTCGTAAGGGGGGACCCTGTCGTAAAAATTCCAAAAAACGGACTTGATTCAGCAGCACAATTCTGGTGCTGTAGTTGTAGGAGATGTCTCAAAACGTCATCAGGAGTCCCGACTAAACCCGTAAATGTAAGAAAATGTAAGAAAATGCATTTTTTAAGAAAAACATTTTTTGCTAAAATGTCGTAAGGGGGGACCCTGTCGTAAAAATTCCAAAAAACGGACTTGATTCAGCAGCACAATTCTGGTGCTGTAGTTGTAGGAGATGTCTTAAAACGTCATCAGGAGTCCCTACAAAACCTAAAAATGGCATAAAATGCTTTTTTTGGGAAAACTTTTTTTTTACAAAAAGAAATTCAAAAAACGGACTTGTTTGAGCAGCACAATTCTGGTGCTGTAGTTGTAGGAGATGTCTCAAAACGTCATCAGGAGTCCCGACTAAACCCGTAAATGTAAGAAAATGTAAGAAAATGCATTTTTTACGAAAAACATTTTTTGCTAAAATGTCGTAAGGGGGGACCCTGTCGTAAAAATTCCAAAAAACGGACTTGATTCAGCAGCACAATTCTGGTGCTGTAGTTGTAGGAGATGTCTCAAAACGTCATCAGGAGTCCCTACAAAACCTAAAAATGGCATAAAATGCTTTTTTTGGGAAAACTTTTTTTTTACAAAAAAAATTTCTAAAAACAGACTTGCTTCAGCAGCACAATTCTGGTGCTGTAGTTGTAGGAGATGTCTCAAAACGTCATCAGGAGTCCCGACTAAACCCGTAAATGTAAGAAAATGTAAGAAAATGCATTTTTTACGAAAAACATTTTTTGCTAAAATGTCGTAAGGGGGGACCCTGTCGTAAAAATTCCAAAAAACGGACTTGATTCAGCAGCACAATTCTGGTGCTGTAGTTGTAGGAGATGTCTTAAAACGTCATCAGGAGTCCCTACAAAACCTAAAAATGGCATAAAATGCTTTTTTTGGGAAAACTTTTTTTTTAGAAAAAGAAATTCAAAAAACGGACTTGTTTGAGCAGCACAATTCTGGTGCTGTAGTTGTAGGAGATGTCTCAAAACGTCATCAGGAGTCCCGACTAAACCCGTAAATGTAAGAAAATGTAAGAAAATGCATTTTTTAAGAAAAACATTTTTTGCTAAAATGTCGTAAGGGGGGACCCTGTCGTAAAAATTCCAAAAAACGGACTTGATTCAGCAGCACAATTCTGGTGCTGTAGTTGTAGGAGATGTCTCAAAACGTCATCAGGAGTCCCGACTAAACCCGTAAATGTAAGAAAATGTAAGAAAATGCATTTTTTAAGAAAAACATTTTTTGCTAAAATGTCGTAAGGGGGGACCCTGTCGTAAAAATTCCAAAAAACGGACTTGATTCAGCAGCACAATTCTGGTGCTGTAGTTGTAGGAGATGTCTCAAAACGTCATCAGGAGTCCCGACTAAACCCGTAAATGTAAGAAAATGTAAGAAAATGCATTTTTTACGAAAAACATTTTTTGCTAAAATGTCGTAAGGGGGGACCCTGTCGTAAAAATTCCAAAAAACGGACTTGATTCAGCAGCACAATTCTGGTGCTGTAGTTGTAGGAGATGTCTCAAAACGTCATCAGGAGTCCCGACTAAACCCGTAAATGTAAGAAAATGCATTTTTTAAGAAAAACATTTTTTGCTAAAATGTCGTAAGGGGGGACCCTGTCGTAAAAATGCCAAAAAACGGACTTGCTTCAGCAGTACAATTCTGGTGCTGTAGTTGTAGGAGATGTCTCAAAACGTCATCAGGAGTCCCTACAAAACCTAAAAATGGTATAAAATGCTTTTTTTGGGAAAACTTTTTTTTTACAAAAAGAAATTCAAAAAACGGACTTGTTTGAGCAGCACATTTCTGGTGCTGTAGTTGTAGGAGATGTCTCAAAACGTCATCAGGAGTCCCGACTAAACCCGTAAATGTAAGAAAATGTAAGAAAATGCATTTTTTACGAAAAACATTTTTTGCTAAAATGTCGTAAGGGGGGGACCCTGTCGTAAAAATTCCAAAAAACGGACTTGATTCAGCAGCACAATTCTGGTGCTGTAGTTGTAGGAGATGTCTCAAAACGTCATCAGGAGTCCCGACTAAACCCGTAAATGTAAGAAAATGCATTTTTTACGAAAAACATTTTTTGCTAAAATGTCGTAAGGGGGGACCCTGTCGTAAAAATTCCAAAAAACGGACTTGATTCAGCAGCACAATTCTGGTGCTGTAGTTGTAGGAGATGTCTCAAAACGTCATCAGGAGTCCCGACTAAACCCGTAAATGTAAGAAAATGCATTTTTTACGAAAAACATTTTTTGCTAAAATGTCGTAAGGGGGGACCCTGTCGTAAAAATTCCAAAAAACGGACTTGATTCAGCAGCACAATTCTGGTGCTGTAGTTGTAGGAGATGTCTCAAAACGTCATCAGGAGTCCCGACTAAACCCGTGAATGTAAGAAAATGTAAGAAAATGCATTTTTTACGAAAAACATTTTTTGCTAAAATGTCGTAAGGGGGGACCCTGTCGTAAAAATTCCAAAAAACGGACTTGATTCAGCAGCACAATTCTGGTGCTGTAGTTGTAGGAGATGTCTCAAAACGTCATCAGGAGTCCCGACTAAACCCGTAAATGTAAGAAAATGTAAGAAAATGCATTTTTTACGAAAAACATTTTTTGCTAAAATGTCGTAAGGGGGGACCCTGTCGTAAAAATTCCAAAAAACGGACTTGATTCAGCAGCACAATTCTGGTGCTGTAGTTGTAGGAGATGTCTCAAAACGTCATCAGGAGTCCCTACAAAACCTAAAAATGGCATAAAATGCTTTTTTTGGGAAAACTTTTTTTTTACAAAAAAAATTTCTAAAAACAGACTTGCTTCAGCAGCACAATTCTGGTGCTGTAGTTGTAGGAGATGTCTCAAAACGTCATCAGGAGTCCCGACTAAACCCGTAAATGTAAGAAAATGTAAGAAAATGCATTTTTTACGAAAAACATTTTTTGCTAAAATGTCGTAAGGGGGGACCCTGTCGTAAAAATTCCAAAAAACGGACTTGATTCAGCAGCACAATTCTGGTGCTGTAGTTGTAGGAGATGTCTTAAAACGTCATCAGGAGTCCCTATAAAACCTAAGAATGGCATAAAATGCTTTTTTTGGGAAAACTTTTTTTTTACAAAAAGAAATTCAAAAAACGGACTTGTTTGAGCAGCACAATTCTGGTGCTGTAGTTGTAGCAGATGTCTCAAAACGTCATCAGGAGTCCCGACTAAACCCGTAAATGTAAGAAAATGTAAGAAAATAAATTTTTTACGAAAAACATTTTTTGCTAAAATGTCGTAAGGGGGGACCCTGTCGTAAAAATTCCAAAAAACAGACTTGATTCAGCAGCACAATTCTGGTGCTGTAGTTGTAGGAGATGTCTCAAAACGTCATCAGGAGTCCCGACTAAACCCGTAAATGTAAGAAAATGTAAGAAAATGCATTTTTTAAGAAAAACATTTTTTGCTAAAATGTCGTAAGGGGGGACCCTGTCGTAAAAATTCCAAAAAACGGACTTGATTCAGCAGCACAATTCTGGTGCTGTAGTTGTAGGAGATGTCTCAAAACGTCATCAGGAGTCCCTACAAAACTTAAAAATGGCATAAAATGCTTTTTTTGGGAAAACTTTTTTTTTACAAAAAAAAATTCAAAAAACAGACTTGCTTCAGCAGCACAATTCTGGTGCTGTAGTTGTAGGAGATGTCTCAAAACGTCATCAGGAGTCCCTACAAAACCTAAAAATGGCATAAAATGCTTTTTTTGGGAAAACTTTTTTTTTACAAAAAAAAATTCTAAAAACAGACTTGCTTCAGCAGCACAATTCTGGTGCTGTAGTTGTAGGAGATGTCTCAAAACGTCATCAGGAGTCCCGACTAAACCCGTAAATGTAAGAAAATGTAAGAAAATGCATTTTTTACGAAAAACATTTTTTGCTAAAATGTCGTAAGGGGGGACCCTGTCGTAAAAATTAAAAAAAACGGACTTGATTCAGCAGCACAATTCTGGTGCTGTAGTTGTAGGAGATGTCTCAAAACGTCATCAGGAGTCCCGACTAAACCCGTAAATGTAAGAAAATGTAAGAAAATGCATTTTTTAAGAAAAACATTTTTTGCTAAAATGTCGTAAGGGGGGACCCTGTCGTAAAAATTCCAAAAAACGGACTTGATTCAGCAGCACAATTCTGGTGCTGTAGTTGTAGGAGATGTCTTAAAACGTCATCAGGAGTCCCTACAAAACTTAAAAATGGCATAAAATGCTTTTTTTGGGAAAACTTTTTTTTTACAAAAAGAAATTAAAAAACGGACTTGTTTGAGCAGCACAATTCTGGTGCTGTAGTTGTAGGAGATGTCTCAAAACGTCATCAGGAGTCCCGACTAAACCCGTAAATGTAAGAAAATGTAAGAAAATGCATTTTTTACGAAAAACATTTTTTGCTAAAATGTCGTAAGGGGGGACCCTGTCGTAAAAATTCCAAAAAACGGACTTGATTCAGCAGCACAATTCTGGTGCTGTAGTTGTAGGAGATGTCTCAAAACATCATCAGGAGTCCCGACTAAACCCGTAAATGTAAGAAAATGTAAGAAAATGCATTTTTTACGAAAAACATTTTTTGCTAAAATGTCGTAAGGGGGGACCCTGTCGTAAAAATTCCAAAAAACGGACTTGATTCAGCAGCACAATTCTGGTGCTGTAGTTGTAGGAGATGTCTCAAAACGTCATCAGGAGTCCCGACTAAACCCGTAAATGTAAGAAAATGTAAGAAAATGCATTTTTTAAGAAAAACATTTTTTGCTAAAATGTCGTAAGGGGGGACCCTGTCGTAAAAATTCCAAAAAACGGACTTGATTCAGCAGCACAATTCTGGTGCTGTAGTTGTAGGAGATGTCTTAAAACGTCATCAGGAGTCCCTACAAAACCTAAAAATGGCATAAAATGCTTTTTTTGGGAAAACTTTTTTTTTACAAAAAGAAATTCAAAAAACGGACTTGTTTGAGCAGCACAATTCTGGTGCTGTAGTTGTAGGAGATGTCTCAAAACGTCATCAGGAGTCCCGACTAAACCCGTAAATGTAAGAAAATGTAAGAAAATGCATTTTTTAAGAAAAACATTTTTTGCTAAAATGTCGTAAGGGGGGACCCTGTCGAAAAAATGCCAAAAAACGGACTTGTTTCAGCAGTACAATTCTGGTGCTGTAGTTGTAGGAGATGTCTCAAAACGTCATCAGGAGTCCCTACAAAACCTAAAAATGGCATAAAATGTTTTTTTTGGGAAAACTTTTTTTTTACAAAAAAAAATTCAAAAAACAGACTTGCTTCAGCAGCACAATTCTGGTGCTGTAGTTGTAGGAGATGTCTCAAAACGTCATCAGGAGTCCCGACTAAACCCGTAAATGTAAGAAAATGTAAGAAAATGCATTTTTTACGAAAAACATTTTTTGCTAAAATGTCGTAAGGGGGGACCCTGTCGTAAAAATTCCAAAAAACGGACTTGATTCAGCAGCACAATTCTGGTGCTGTAGTTGTAGGAGATGTCTCAAAACGTCATCAGGAGTCCCGACTAAACCCGTAAATGTAAGAAAATGTAAGAAAATGCATTTTTTACGAAAAACATTTTTTGCTAAAATGTCGTAAGGGGGGACCCTGTCGTAAAAATTCCAAAAAACGGACTTGATTCAGCAGCACAATTCTGGTGCTGTAGTTGTAGGAGATGTCTCAAAACGTCATCAGGAGTCCCTACAAAACCTAAAAATGGCATAAAATGCTTTTTTTGGGAAAACTTTTTTTTTACAAAAAAAATTTCTAAAAACAGACTTGCTTCAGCAGCACAATTCTGGTGCTGTAGTTGTAGGAGATGTCTCAAAACGTCATCATGAGTCCCGACTAAACCCGTAAATGTAAGAAAATGTAAGAAAATGCATTTTTTACGAAAAACATTTTTTGCTAAAATGTCGTAAGGGGGGACCCTGTCGTAAAAATTCCAAAAAACGGACTTGATTCAGCAGCACAATTCTGGTGCTGTAGTTGTAGGAGATGTCTCAAAACGTCATCAGGAGTCCCGACTAAACCCGTAAATGTAAGAAAATGTAAGAAAATGCATTTTTTAAGAAAAACATTTTTTGCTAAAATGTCGTAAGGGGGGACCCTGTCGTAAAAATTCCAAAAAACGGACTTGATTCAGCAGCACAATTCTGGTGCTGTAGTTGTAGGAGATGTCTCAAAACGTCATCAGGAGTCCCGACTAAACCCGTAAATGTAAGAAAATGTAAGAAAATGCATTTTTTACGAAAAACATTTTTTGCTAAAATGTCGTAAGGGGGGACCCTGTCGTAAAAATTCCAAAAAACGGACTTGATTCAGCAGCACAATTCTGGTGCTGTAGTTGTAGGAGATGTCTCAAAACGTCATCAGGAGTCCCGACTAAACCCGTAAATGTAAGAAAATGTAAGAAAATGCATTTTTTAAGAAAAACATTTTTTGCTAAAATGTCGTAAGGGGGGACCCTGTCGTAAAAATGCCAAAAAACGGACTTTCTTCAGCAGTACAATTCTGGTGCTGTAGTTGTAGGAGATGTCTCAAAACGTCATCAGGAGTCCCTACAAAACCTAAAAATGGCATAAAATGCTTTTTTTGGGAAAACTTTTTTTTTACAAAAAGAAATTCAAAAAACGGACTTGTTTGAGCAGCACATTTCTGGTGCTGTAGTTGTAGGAGATGTCTCAAAACGTCATCAGGAGTCCCGACTAAACCCGTAAATGTAAGAAAATGTAAGAAAATGCATTTTTTACGAAAAACATTTTTTGCTAAAATGTCGTAAGGGGGGGACCCTGTCGTAAAAATTCCAAAAAACGGACTTGATTCAGCAGCACAATTCTGGTGCTGTAGTTGTAGGAGATGTCTCAAAACGTCATCAGGAGTCCCGACTAAACCCGTAAATGTAAGAAAATGTAAGAAAATGCATTTTTTAAGAAAAACATTTTTTGCTAAAATGTCGTAAGGGGGGACCCTGTCGTAAAAATTCCAAAAAACGGACTTGATTCAGCAGCACAATTCTGGTGCTGTAGTTGTAGGAGATGTCTCAAAACGTCATCAGGAGTCCCGACTAAACCCGTAAATGTAAGAAAATGTAAGAAAATGCATTTTTTAAGAAAAACATTTTTTGCTAAAATGTCGTAAGGGGGGACCCTGTCGTAAAAATTCCAAAAAACGGACTTGATTCAGCAGCACAATTCTGGTGCTGTAGTTGTAGGAGATGTCTTAAAACGTCATCAGGAGTCCCTACAAAACCTAAAAATGGCATAAAATGTTTTTTTTGGGAAAACTTTTTTTTTACAAAAAAAATTCAAAAAACAGACTTGCTTCAGCAGCACAATTCTGGTGCTGTAGTTGTAGGAGATGTCTCAAAACGTCATCAGGAGTCCCGACTAAACCCGTAAATGTAAGAAAATGTAAGAAAATGCATTTTTTACGAAAAACATTTTTTGCTAAAATGTCGTAAGGGGGGACCCTGTCGTAAAAATTCCAAAAAACGGACTTGATTCAGCAGCACAATTCTGGTGCTGTAGTTGTAGGAGATGTCTCAAAACGTCATCAGGAGTCCCGACTAAACCCGTAAATGTAAGAAAATGTAAGAAAATGCATTTTTTACGAAAAACATTTTTTGCTAAAATGTCGTAAGGGGGGACCCTGTCGTAAAAATTCCAAAAAACGGACTTGATTCAGCAGCACAATTCTGGTGCTGTAGTTGTAGGAGATGTCTCAAAACGTCATCAGGAGTCCCGACTAAACCCGTAAATGTAAGAAAATGTAAGAAAATGCATTTTTTAAGAAAAACATTTTTAGCTAAAATGTCGTAAGGGGGGACCCTGTCGTAAAAATTCCAAAAAACGGACTTGATTCAGCAGCACAATTCTGGTGCTGTAGTTGTAGGAGATGTCTCAAAACGTCATCAGGAGTCCCGACTAAACCCGTAAATGTAAGAAAATGTAAGAAAATGCATTTTTTACGAAAAACATTTTTTGCTAAAATGTCGTAAGGGGGGACCCTGTCGTAAAAATTCCAAAAAACGGACTTGATTCAGCAGCACAATTCTGGTGCTGTAGTTGTAGGAGATGTCTCAAAACGTCATCAGGAGTCCCGACTAAACCCGTAAATGTAAGAAAATGTAAGAAAATGCATTTTTTAAGAAAAACATTTTTTGCTAAAATGTCGTAAGGGGGGACCCTGTCGTAAAAATGCCAAAAAACGGACTTGCTTCAGCAGTACAATTCTGGTGCTGTAGTTGTAGGAGATGTCTCAAAACGTCATCAGGAGTCCCTACAAAACCTAAAAATGGCATAAAATGCTTTTTTTGGGAAAACTTTTTTTTTACAAAAAGAAATTCAAAAAACGGACTTGTTTGAGCAGCACATTTCTGGTGCTGTAGTTGTAGGAGATGTCTCAAAACGTCATCAGGAGTCCCGACTAAACCCGTAAATGTAAGAAAATGTAAGAAAATGCATTTTTTACGAAAAACATTTTTTGCTAAAATGTCGTAAGGGGGGGACCCTGTCGTAAAAATTCCAAAAAACGGACTTGATTCAGCAGCACAATTCTGGTGCTGTAGTTGTAGGAGATGTCTCAAAACGTCATCAGGAGTCCCGACTAAACCCGTAAATGTAAGAAAATGCATTTTTTACGAAAAACATTTTTTGCTAAAATGTCGTAAGGGGGGACCCTGTCGTAAAAATTCCAAAAAACGGACTTGATTCAGCAGCACAATTCTGGTGCTGTAGTTGTAGGAGATGTCTCAAAACGTCATCAGGAGTCCCGACTAAACCCGTAAATGTAAGAAAATGCATTTTTTACGAAAAACATTTTTTGCTAAAATGTCGTAAGGGGGGACCCTGTCGTAAAAATTCCAAAAAACGGACTTGATTCAGCAGCACAATTCTGGTGCTGTAGTTGTAGGAGATGTCTCAAAACGTCATCAGGAGTCCCGACTAAACCCGTGAATGTAAGAAAATGTAAGAAAATGCATTTTTTACGAAAAACATTTTTTGCTAAAATGTCGTAAGGGGGGACCCTGTCGTAAAAATTCCAAAAAACGGACTTGATTCAGCAGCACAATTCTGGTGCTGTAGTTGTAGGAGATGTCTCAAAACGTCATCAGGAGTCCCGACTAAACCCGTAAATGTAAGAAAATGTAAGAAAATGCATTTTTTAAGAAAAACATTTTTTGCTAAAATGTCGTAAGAATTCCAAAAAACGGACTTGATTCAGCAGCACAATTCTGGTGCTGTAGTTGTAGGAGATGTCTCAAAACGTCATCAGGAGTCCCGACTAAACCCGTAAATGTAAGAAAATGTAAGAAAATGCATTTTTTACGAAAAACATTTTTTGCTAAAATGTCGTAAGGGGGGACCCTGTCGTAAAAATTCCAAAAAACGGACTTGATTCAGCAGCACAATTCTGGTGCTGTAGTTGTAGGAGATGTCTCAAAACGTCATCAGGAGTCCCGACTAAACCCGTGAATGTAAGAAAATGTAAGAAAATGCATTTTTTACGAAAAACATTTTTTGCTAAAATGTCGTAAGGGGGGACCCTGTCGTAAAAATTCCAAAAAACGGACTTGATTCAGCAGCACAATTCTGGTGCTGTAGTTGTAGGAGATGTCTCAAAACGTCATCAGGAGTCCCGACTAAACCCGTAAATGTAAGAAAATGTAAGAAAATGCATTTTTTAAGAAAAACATTTTTTGCTAAAATGTCGTAAGAATTCCAAAAAACGGACTTGATTCAGCAGCACAATTCTGGTGCTGTAGTTGTAGGAGATGTCTCAAAACGTCATCAGGAGTCCTTACAAAACCTAAAAATGGCATAAAATGCTTTTTTTGGGAAAACTTTTTTTTACAAAAAAAAATTCAAAAAACAGACTTGCTTCAGCAGCACAATTCTTGTGTTGTAGTTGTAGGAGATGTCTCAAAACGTCATCAGGAGTCCCGACTAAACCCGTAAATGTAAGAAAATGTAAGAAAATGCATTTTTTACGAAAAACATTTTTTGCTAAAATGTCGTAAGGGGGGACCCTGTCGTAAAAATTCCAAAAAACGGACTTGATTCAGCAGCACAATTCTGGTGCTGTAGTTGTAGGAGATGTCTGAAAACGTCATCAGGAGTCCCGACTAAACCCGTAAATGTAAGAAAATGTAAGAAAATGCATTTTTTACGAAAAACATTTTTTGCTAAAATGTCGTAAGGGGGGACCCTGTCGTAAAAATTCCAAAAAACGGACTTGATTCAGCAGCACAATTCTGGTGCTGTAGTTGTAGGAGATGTCTCAAAACGTCATCAGGAGTCCCGACTAAACCCGTAAATGTAAGAAAATGTAAGAAAATGCATTTTTTAAGAAAAACATTTTTTGCTAAAATGTCGTAAGGGGGGACCCTGTCGTAAAAATGCCAAAAAACGGACTTGCTTCAGCAGTACAATTCTGGTGCTGTAGTTGTAGGAGATGTCTCAAAACGTCATCAGGAGTCCCTACAAAACCTAAAAATGGCATAAAATGCTTTTTTTGGGAAAACTTTTTTTTTACAAAAAGAAATTCAAAAAACGGACTTGTTTGAGCAGCACATTTCTGGTGCTGTAGTTGTAGGAGATGTCTCAAAACGTCATCAGGAGTCCCGACTAAACCCGTAAATGTAAGAAAATGTAAGAAAATGCATTTTTTACGAAAAACATTTTTTGCTAAAATGTCGTAAGGGGGGGACCCTGTCGTAAAAATTCCAAAAAACGGACTTGATTCAGCAGCACAATTCTGGTGCTGTAGTTGTAGGAGATGTCTCAAAACGTCATCAGGAGTCCCGACTAAACCCGTAAATGTAAGAAAATGCATTTTTTACGAAAAACATTTTTTGCTAAAATGTCGTAAGGGGGGACCCTGTCGTAAAAATTCCAAAAAACGGACTTGATTCAGCAGCACAATTCTGGTGCTGTAGTTGTAGGAGATGTCTCAAAACGTCATCAGGAGTCCCGACTAAACCCGTAAATGTAAGAAAATGCATTTTTTACGAAAAACATTTTTTGCTAAAATGTCGTAAGGGGGGACCCTGTCGTAAAAATTCCAAAAAACGGACTTGATTCAGCAGCACAATTCTGGTGCTGTAGTTGTAGGAGATGTCTCAAAACGTCATCAGGAGTCCCGACTAAACCCGTGAATGTAAGAAAATGTAAGAAAATGCATTTTTTACGAAAAACATTTTTTGCTAAAATGTCGTAAGGGGGGACCCTGTCGTAAAAATTCCAAAAAACGGACTTGATTCAGCAGCACAATTCTGGTGCTGTAGTTGTAGGAGATGTCTCAAAACGTCATCAGGAGTCCCGACTAAACCCGTAAATGTAAGAAAATGTAAGAAAATGCATTTTTTAAGAAAAACATTTTTTGCTAAAATGTCGTAAGAATTCCAAAAAACGGACTTGATTCAGCAGCACAATTCTGGTGCTGTAGTTGTAGGAGATGTCTCAAAACGTCATCAGGAGTCCCTACAAAACCTAAAAATGGCATAAAATGCTTTTTTTGGGAAAACTTTTTTTTTACAAAAAGAAATTCAAAAAACGGACTTGTTTGAGCAGCACAATTCTGGTGCTGTAGTTGTAGGAGATGTCTCAAAACGTCATCAGGAGTCCCGACTAAACCCGTAAATGTAAGAAAATGTAAGAAAATGCATTTTTTACGAAAAACATTTTTTGCTAAAATCTCGTAAGGGCGGACCCTGTCGTAAAAATTCCAAAAAACGGACTTGATTCAGCAGCACAATTCTGGTGCTGTAGTTGTAGGAGATGTCTCAAAACGTCATCAGGAGTCCCGACTAAACCCGTAAATGTAAGAAAATGTAAGAAAATGCATTTTTTACGAAAAACATTTTTTGCTAAAATGTCGTAAGGGGGGACCCTGTCGTAAAAATTCCAAAAAACGGACTTGATTCAGCAGCACAATTCTGGTGCTGTAGTTGTAGGAGATGTCTCAAAACGTCATCAGGAGTCCCGACTAAACCCGTAAATGTAAGAAAATGTAAGAAAATGCATTTTTTAAGAAAAACATTTTTTGCTAAAATGTCGTAAGAATTCCAAAAAACGGACTTGATTCAGCAGCACAATTCTGGTGCTGTAGTTGTAGGAGATGTCTCAAAACGTCATCAGGAGTCCCTACAAAACCTAAAAATGGCATAAAATGCTTTTTTTGGGAAAACTTTTTTTTTACAAAAAAAAATTCTAAAAACAGACTTGCTTCAGCAGCACAATTCTGGTGCTGTAGTTGTAGGAGATGTCTCAAAACGTCATCAGGAGTCCCGACTAAACCCGTAAATGTAAGAAAATGTAAGAAAATGCATTTTTTACGAAAAACATTTTTTGCTAAAATCTCGTAAGGGCGGACCCTGTCGTAAAAATTCCAAAAAACGGACTTGATTCAGCAGCACAATTCTGGTGCTGTAGTTGTAGGAGATGTCTCAAAACGTCATCAGGAGTCCCGACTAAACCCGTAAATGTAAGAAAATGTAAGAAAATGCATTTTTTAAGAAAAACATTTTTTGCTAAAATGTCGTAAGGGGGGACCCTGTCGTAAAAATTCCAAAAAACGGACTTGATTCAGCAGCACAATTCTGGTGCTGTAGTTGTAGGAGATGTCTTAAAACGTCATCAGGAGTCCCTACAAAACCTAAAAATGGCATAAAATGCTTTTTTTGGGAAAACTTTTTTTTTACAAAAAAAAATTCTAAAAACGGACTTGTTTGAGCAGCACAATTCTGGTGCTGTAGTTGTAGGAGATGTCTCAAAACGTCATCAGGAGTCCCGACTAAACCCGTAAATGTAAGAAAATGTAAGAAAATGCATTTTTTAAGAAAAACATTTTTTGCTAAAATGTCGTAAGGGGGGACCCTGTCGTAAAAATTCCAAAAAACGGACTTGATTCAGCAGCACAATTCTGGTGCTGTAGTTGTAGGAGATGTCTCAAAACGTCATCAGGAGTCCCTACAAAACCTAAAAATGGCATAAAATGCTTTTTTTGGGAAAACTTTTTTTTTTACAAAAAAAAATTCTAAAAACAGACTTGCTTCAGCAGCACAATTCTGGTGCTGTAGTTGTAGGAGATGTCTCAAAACGTCATCAGGAGTCCCGACTAAACCCGTAAATGTAAGAAAATGTAAGAAAATACATTTTTTACGAAAAACATTTTTTGCTAAAATGTCGTAAGGGGGGACCCTGTCGTAAAAATTCCAAAAAACAGACTTGATTCAGCAGCACAATTCTGGTGCTGTAGTTGTAGGAGATGTCTCAAAACGTCATCAGGAGTCCCGACTAAACCCGTAAATGTAAGAAAATGTAAGAAAATGCATTTTTTACGAAAAACATTTTTTGCTAAAATGTCGTAAGGGGGGACCCTGTCGTAAAAATGCCAAAAAACGGACTTGCTTCAGCAGCACAATTCTGGTGCTGTAGTTGTAGGAGATGTCTCAAAACGTCATCAGGAGTCCCTACAAAACCTAAAAATGGCATAAAATGCTTTTTTTGGGAAAACTTTTTTTACAAAAAAAAATTCTAAAAACTGACTTGCTTCAGCAGCACAATTCTGGTGCTGTAGTTGTAGGAGATGTCTCAAAACGTCATCAGGAGTCCCGACTAAACCCGTAAATGTAAGAAAATGTAAGAAAATGCATTTTTTACGAAAAACATTTTTTGCTAAAATGTCGTAAGGGGGGACCCTGTCGTAAAAATTCAAAAAAACGGACTTGATTCAGCAGCACAATTCTGGTGCTGTAGTTGTAGGAGATGTCTCAAAACATCATCAGGAGTCCCGACTAAACCTAAAAATGGCATAAAATGCTTTTTTTGGGAAAACTTTTTTTTTACAAAAAGAAATTCAAAAAACGGATTTGTTTGAGCAGCACAATTCTGGTGCTGTAGTTGTAGGAGATGTCTCAAAACGTCATCAGGAGTCCCGACTAAACCCGTAAATGTAAGAAAATGTAAGAAAATGCATTTTTTAAGAAAAACATTTTTTGCTAAAATGTCGTAAGGGGGGACCCTGTCGTAAAAATTCCAAAAAACGGACTTGATTCAGCAGCACAATTCTGGTGCTGTAGTTGTAGGAGATGTCTTAAAACGTCATCAGGAGTCCCTACAAAACCTAAGAATGGCATAAAATGCTTTTTTTGGGAAAACTTTTTTTTTACAAAAAGAAATTCAAAAAACGGACTTGTTTGAGCAGCACAATTCTGGTGCTGTAGTTGTAGGAGATGTCTCAAAACGTCATCAGGAGTCCCGACTAAACCCGTAAATGTAAGAAAATGTAAGAAAATGCATTTTTTTTACGAAAAACATTTTTTGCTAAAATGTCGTAAGGGGGGACCCTGTCGTAAAAATTCCAAAAAACGGACTTGATTCAGCAGCACAATTCTGGTGCTGTAGTTGTAGGAGATGTCTTAAAACGTCATCAGGAGTCCCTACAAAACCTAAAAATGGCATTAAATGCTTTTTTTGGGAAAACTTTTTTTTTACAAAAAAAAATTCAAAAAACTGACTTGTTTGAGCAGCACAATTCTGGTGCTGTAGTTGTAGGAGATGTCTCAAAACGTCATCAGGAGTCCCGACTAAACCCGTAAATGTAAGAAAATGTAAGAAAATGCATTTTTTACGAAAAACATTTTTTGCTAAAATGTCGTAAGGGGGGACCCTGTCGTAAAAATTCCAAAAAACGGACTTGATTCAGCAGCACAATTCTGGTGCTGTAGTTGTAGGAGATGTCTCAAAACGTCATCAGGAGTCCCGACTAAACCCGTAAATGTAAGAAAATGTAAGAAAATGCATTTTTTAAGAAAAACATTTTTTGCTAAAATGTCGTAAGAATTCCAAAAAACGGACTTGATTCAGCAGTACAATTCTGGTGCTGTAGTTGTAGGAGATGTCTCAAAACGTCATCAGGAGTCCCTACAAAACCTAAAAATGGCATAAAATGCTTTTTTTGGGAAAACTTTTTTTTTACAAAAAGAAATTCAAAAAACGGACTTGTTTGAGCAGCACAATTCTGGTGCTGTAGTTGTAGGAGATGTCTCAAAACGTCATCAGGAGTCCCGACTAAACCCGTAAATGTAAGAAAATGTAAGAAAATGCATTTTTTAAGAAAAACATTTTTTGCTAAAATGTCGTAAGGGGGGACCCTGTCGTAAAAATGCCAAAAAACGGACTTGCTTCAGCAGTACAATTCTGGTGCTGTAGTTGTAGGAGATGTCTCAAAACGTCATCAGGAGTCCCTACAAAACCTAAAAATGGCATAAAATGCTTTTTTTGGGAAAACTTTTTTTTTACAAAAAAAAATTCTAAAAACAGACTTGCTTCAGCAGCACAATTCTGGTGCTGTAGTTGTAGGAGATGTCTCAAAACGTCATCAGGAGTCCCGACTAAACCCGTAAATGTAAGAAAATGTAAGAAAATGCATTTTTTACGAAAAACATTTTTTGCTAAAATCTCGTAAGGGCGGACCCTGTCGTAAAAATTCCAAAAAACGGACTTGATTCAGCAGCACAATTCTGGTGCTGTAGTTGTAGGAGATGTCTCAAAACGTCATCAGGAGTCCCGACTAAACCCGTAAATGTAAGAAAATGTAAGAAAATGCATTTTTTAAGAAAAAATTTTTTTGCTAAAATGTCGTAAGGGGGGACCCTGTCGTAAAAATTCCAAAAAACGGACTTGATTCAGCAGCACAATTCTGGTGCTGTAGTTGTAGGAGATGTCTCCAAAACGTCATCAGGAGTCCCTACAAAACCTAAAAATGGCATAAAATGCTTTTTTTGGGAAAACTTTTTTTTTACAAAAAAAAATTCTAAAAACAGACTTGCTTCAGCAGCACAATTCTGGTGCTGTAGTTGTAGGAGATGTCTCAAAACGTCATCAGGAGTCCCGACTAAACCCGTAAATGTAAGAAAATGTAAGAAAATGCATTTTTTACGAAAAACATTTTTTGCTAAAATGTCGTAAGGGGGGACCC
The DNA here is from genome assembly GCF_033978785.1 of Entelurus aequoreus. Taxonomy (NCBI): domain Eukaryota; kingdom Metazoa; phylum Chordata; class Actinopteri; order Syngnathiformes; family Syngnathidae; genus Entelurus; species Entelurus aequoreus. Next base: position 22,785 of record NW_026908045.1, on the reverse strand, counting down.
TGTCGTAAAAATTAAAAAAAACGGACTTGATTCAGCAGCACAATTCTGGTGCTGTAGTTGTAGGAGATGTCTCAAAACGTCATCAGGAGTCCCGACTAAACCCGTAAATGTAAGAAAATGTAAGAAAATGCATTTTTTACGAAAAACATTTTTTGCTAAAATGTCGTAAGGGGGGACCCTGTCGTAAAAATTCCAAAAAACGGACTTGATTCAGCAGCACAATTCTGGTGCTGTAGTTGTAGGAGATGTCTCAAAACGTCATCAGGAGTCCCGACTAAACCCGTAAATGTAAGAAAATGTAAGAAAATGCATTTTTTAAGAAAAACATTTTTTGCTAAAATGTCGTAAGGGGGGACCCTGTCGTAAAAATTCCAAAAAACGGACTTGATTCAGCAGCACAATTCTGGTGCTGTAGTTGTAGGAGATGTCTTAAAACGTCATCAGGAGTCCCTACAAAACCTAAAAATGGCATAAAATGCTTTTTTTGGGAAAACTTTTTTTTTACAAAAAGAAATTAAAAAAACGGACTTGTTTGAGCAGCACAATTCTGGTGCTGTAGTTGTAGGAGATGTCTCAAAACGTCATCAGGAGTCCCGACTAAACCCGTAAATGTAAGAAAATGTAAGAAAATGCATTTTTTACGAAAAACATTTTTTGCTAAAATGTCGTAAGGGGGGACCCTGTCGTAAAAATTCCAAAAAACGGACTTGATTCAGCAGCACAATTCTGGTGCTGTAGTTGTAGGAGATGTCTCAAAACATCATCAGGAGTCCCGACTAAACCCGTAAATGTAAGAAAATGTAAGAAAATGCATTTTTTACGAAAAACATTTTTTGCTAAAATGTCGTAAGGGGGGACCCTGTCGTAAAAATTCCAAAAAACGGACTTGATTCAGCAGCACAATTCTGGTGCTGTAGTTGTAGGAGATGTCTCAAAACGTCATCAGGAGTCCCGACTAAACCCGTAAATGTAAGAAAATGTAAGAAAATGCATTTTTTAAGAAAAACATTTTTTGCTAAAATGTCGTAAGGGGGGACCCTGTCGTAAAAATGCCAAAAAACGGACTTGCTTCAGCAGTACAATTCTGGTGCTGTAGTTGTAGGAGATGTCTCAAAACGTCATCAGGAGTCCCTACAAAACCTAAAAATGGCATAAAATGTTTTTTTTGGGAAAACTTTTTTTTTACAAAAAAAAATTCAAAAAACAGACTTGCTTCAGCAGCACAATTCTGGTGCTGTAGTTGTAGGAGATGTCTCAAAACGTCATCAGGAGTCCCGACTAAACCCGTAAATGTAAGAAAATGTAAGAAAATGCATTTTTTACGAAAAACATTTTTTGCTAAAATGTCGTAAGGGGGGACCCTGTCGTAAAAATTCCAAAAAACGGACTTGATTCAGCAGTACAATTCTGGTGCTGTAGTTGTAGGAGATGTCTCAAAACGTCATCAGGAGTCCCTACAAAACCTAAAAATGGCATAAAATGCTTTTTTTGGGAAAACTTTTTTTTTACAAAAAAAAATTCTAAAAACTGACTTGCTTCAGCAGCACAATTCTGGTGCTGTAGTTGTAGGAGATGTCTCAAAACGTCATCAGGAGTCCCGACTAAACCCGTAAATGTAAGAAAATGTAAGAAAATGCATTTTTTACGAAAAACATTTTTTGCTAAAATGTCGTAAGGGGGGACCCTGTCGTAAAAATTCAAAAAAACGGACTTGATTCAGCAGCACAATTCTGGTGCTGTAGTTGTAGGAGATGTCTCAAAACATCATCAGGAGTCCCGACTAAACCTAAAAATGGCATAAAATGCTTTTTTTGGGAAAACTTTTTTTTTACAAAAAGAAATTCAAAAAACGGACTTGTTTGAGCAGCACAATTCTGGTGCTGTAGTTGTAGGAGATGTCTCAAAACGTCATCAGGAGTCCCGACTAAACCCGTAAATGTAAGAAAATGTAAGAAAATGCATTTTTTAAGAAAAACATTTTTTGCTAAAATGTCGTAAGGGGGGACCCTGTCGTAAAAATTCCAAAAAACGGACTTGATTCAGCAGCACAATTCTGGTGCTGTAGTTGTAGGAGATGTCTTAAAACGTCATCAGGAGTCCCTACAAAACCTAAGAATGGCATAAAATGCTTTTTTTGGGAAAACTTTTTTTTTACAAAAAGAAATTCAAAAAACGGACTTGTTTGAGCAGCACAATTCTGGTGCTGTAGTTGTAGGAGATGTCTCAAAACGTCATCAGGAGTCCCGACTAAACCCGTAAATGTAAGAAAATGTAAGAAAATGCATTTTTTTTACGAAAAACATTTTTTGCTAAAATGTCGTAAGGGGGGACCCTGTCGTAAAAATTCCAAAAAACGGACTTGATTCAGCAGCACAATTCTGGTGCTGTAGTTGTAGGAGATGTCTTAAAACGTCATCAGGAGTCCCTACAAAACCTAAAAATGGCATTAAATGCTTTTTTTGGGAAAACTTTTTTTTTACAAAAAAAAATTCAAAAAACTGACTTGTTTGAGCAGCACAATTCTGGTGCTGTAGTTGTAGGAGATGTCTCAAAACGTCATCAGGAGTCCCGACTAAACCCGTAAATGTAAGAAAATGTAAGAAAATAAATTTTTTACGAAAAACATTTTTTGCTAAAATGTCGTAAGGGGGGACCCTGTCGTAAAAATTCCAAAAAACGGACTTGATTCAGCAGCACAATTCTGGTGCTCTAGTTGTAGGAGATGTCTTAAAACGTCATCAGGAGTCCCTACAAAACCTAAGAATGGCATAAAATGCTTTTTTTGGGAAAACTTTTTTTTTACAAAAAGAAATTCAAAAAACGGACTTGTTTGAGCAGCACAATTCTGGTGCTGTAGTTGTAGGAGATGTCTCAAAACGTCATCAGGAGTCCCGACTAAACCCGTAAATGTAAGAAAATGTAAGAAAATGCATTTTTTTTACGAAAAACATTTTTTGCTAAAATGTCGTAAGGGGGGACCCTGTCGTAAAAATTCCAAAAAACGGACTTGATTCAGCAGCACAATTCTGGTGCTGTAGTTGTAGGAGATGTCTTAAAACGTCATCAGGAGTCCCTACAAAACCTAAAAATGGCATAAAATGCTTTTTTTGGGAAAACTTTTTTTTTACAAAAAGAAATTCAAAAAACGGACTTGTTTGAGCAGCACAATTCTGGTGCTGTAGTTGTAGGAGATGTCTCAAAACGTCATCAGGAGTCCCGACTAAACCCGTAAATGTAAGAAAATGTAAGAAAATGCATTTTTGAAGAAAAACATTTTTTGCTAAAATGTCGTAAGGGGGGACCCTGTCGTAAAAATGCCAAAAAACGGACTTGCTTCAGCAGTACAATTCTGGTGCTGTAGTTGTAGGAGATGTCTCAAAACGTCATCAGGAGTCCCTACAAAACCTAAAAATGGCATAAAATGCTTTTTTTGGGAAAACTTTTTTTTTACAAAAAAAAATTCTAAAAACAGACTTGCTTCAGCAGCACAATTCTGGTGCTGTAGTTGTAGGAGATGTCTCAAAACGTCATCAGGAGTCCCGACTAAACCCGTAAATGTAAGAAAATGTAAGAAAATGCATTTTTTACGAAAAAGATTTTTTGCTAAAATGTCGTAAGGGGGGACCCTGTCGTAAAAATTCCAAAAAACGGACTTGATTCAGCAGCACAATTCTGGTGCTGTAGTTGTAGGAGATGTCTCAAAACGTCATCAGGAGTCCCGACTAAACCCGTAAATGTAAGAAAATGTAAGAAAATGCATTTTTTAAGAAAAACATTTTTTGCTAAAATGTCGTAAAAATGCCAAAAAACTGACTTGCTTCAGCAGTACAATTCTGGTGCTGTAGTTGTAGGAGATGTCTCAAAACGTCATCAGGAGTCCCTACAAAACCTAAAAATGGCATAAAATGCTTTTTTTGGGAAAACTTTTTTTTTACAAAAAAAAATTCTAAAAACGGACTTGTTTGAGCAGCACAATTCTGGTGCTGTAGTTGTAGGAGATGTCTCAAAACGTCATCAGGAGTCCCTACAAAACCTAAAAATGGCATAAAATGCTTTTTTTGGGAAAACTTTTTTTTTACAAAAAGAAATTCAAAAAACGGACTTGTTTGAGCAGCACAATTCTGGTGCTGTAGTTGTAGGAGATCTCTCAAAACGTCATCAGGAGTCCCGACTAAACCCATAAATGTAAGAAAATGTAAGAAAATGCATTTTTTAAGAAAAACATTTTTTGCTAAAATGTCGTAAGGGGGGACCCTGTCGTAAAAATGCCAAAAAACGGACTTGCTTCAGCAGTACAATTCTGGTGCTGTAGTTGTAGGAGATGTCTCAAAACGTCATCAGGAGTCCCTACAAAACCTAAAAATGGCATAAAATGTTTTTTTTGGGAAAACTTTTTTTTTACAAAAAAAAATTCAAAAAACAGACTTGCTTCAGCAGCACAATTCTGGTGCTGTAGTTGTAGGAGATGTCTCAAAACGTCATCAGGAGTCCCGACTAAACCCGTAAATGTAAGAAAATGTAAGAAAATGCATTTTTTTACGAAAAACATTTTTTGCTAAAATGTCGTAAGGGGGGACCCTGTCGTAAAAATGCCAAAAAACGGACTTGCTTCAGCAGTACAATTCTGGTGCTGTAGTTGTAGGAGATGTCTCAAAACGTCATCAGGAGTCCCTACAAAACCTAAAAATGGCATAAAATGCTTTTTTTGGGAAAACTTTTTTTTTACAAAAAAAAATTCTAAAAACTGACTTGCTTCAGCAGCACAATTCTGGTGCTGTAGTTGTAGGAGATGTCTCAAAACGTCATCAGGAGTCCCGACTAAACCCGTAAATGTAAGAAAATGTAAGAAAATGCATTTTTTACGAAAAACATTTTTTGCTAAAATGTCGTAAGGGGGGACCCTGTCGTAAAAATTCAAAAAAACGGACTTGATTCAGCAGCACAATTCTGGTGCTGTAGTTGTAGGAGATGTCTCAAAACGTCATCAGGAGTCCCGACTAAACCCGTAAATGTAAGAAAATGTAAGAAAATGCATTTTTTACGAAAAACATTTTTTGCTAAAATGTCGTAAGGGGGGACCCTGTCGTAAAAATTCCAAAAAACGGACTTGATTCAGCAGCACAATTCTGGTGCTGTAGTTGTAGGAGATGTCTCAAAACGTCATCAGGAGTCCCGACTAAACCCGTAAATGTAAGAAAATGTAAGAAAATGCATTTTTTACGAAAAACATTTTTTGCTAAAATGTCGTAAGGGGGGACCCTGTCGTAAAAATTCCAAAAAACGGACTTGATTCAGCAGCACAATTCTGGTGCTGTAGTTGTAGGAGATGTCTTAAAACGTCATCAGGAGTCCCTACAAAACCTAAAAATGGCATAAAATGCTTTTTTTGGGAAAACTTTTTTTTTACAAAAAGAAATTCAAAAAACGGACTTGTTTGAGCAGCACAATTCTGGTGCTGTAGTTGTAGGAGATGTCTCAAAACGTCATCAGGAGTCCCGACTAAACCCGTAAATGTAAGAAAATGTAAGAAAATGCATTTTTTAAGAAAAACATTTTTTGCTAAAATGTCGTAAAAATTCCAAAAAACGGACTTGATTCAGCAGCACAATTCTGGTGCTGTAGTTGTAGGAGATGTCTTAAAACGTCATCAGGACTCCCTACAAAACCTAAAAATGGCATAAAATGCTTTTTTTGGGAAAACTTTTTTTTTACAAAAAAAAATTCAAAAAACGGACTTGTTTAAGCAGCACAATTCTGGTGCTGTAGTTGTAGGAGATGTCTCAAAACGTCATCAGGAGTCCCGACTAAACCCGTAAATGTAAGAAAATGTAAGAAAATGCATTTTTTACGAAAAACATTTTTTGCTAAAATGTCGTAAGGGGGGACCCTGTCGTAAAAATGCCAAAAAACGGACTTGCTTCAGCAGTACAATTCTGGTGCTGTAGTTGTAGGAGATGTCTCAAAACGTCATCAGGAGTCTCTACAAAACCTAAAAATGGCATAAAATGCTTTTTTTGGGGAAACTTTTTTTTTACAAAAAAAAATTCAAAAAACAGACTTGCTTCAGCAGCACAATTCTGGTGCTGTAGTTGTAGGAGATGTCTCAAAACGTCATCAGGAGTCCCGACTAAACCCGTAAATGTAAGAAAATGTAAGAAAATGCATTTTTTACGAAAAACATTTTTTGCTAAAATGTCGTAAGGGGGGACCCTGTCGTAAAAATTCCAAAAAACGGACTTGATTCAGCAGCACAATTCTGGTGCTGTAGTTGTAGGAGATGTCTCAAAACGTCATCAGGAGTCCCGACTAAACCCGTAAATGTAAGAAAATGTAAGAAAATGCATTTTTTACGAAAAACATTTTTTGCTAAAATGTCGTAAGGGGGGACCCTGTCGTAAAAATTCCAAAAAACGGACTTGATTCAGCAGCACAATTCTGGTGCTGTAGTTGTAGGAGATGTCTTAAAACGTCATCAGGAGTCCCTACAAAACCTAAAAATGGCATAAAATGCTTTTTTTGGGAAAACTTTTTTTTTACAAAAAGAAATTCAAAAAACGGACTTGTTTGAGCAGCACAATTCTGGTGCTGTAGTTGTAGGAGATGTCTCAAAACGTCATCAGGAGTCCCGACTAAACCCGTAAATGTAAGAAAATGTAAGAAAATGCATTTTTTAAGAAAAACATTTTTTGCTAAAATGTCGTAAAAATTCCAAAAAACGGACTTGATTCAGCAGCACAATTCTGGTGCTGTAGTTGTAGGAGATGTCTTAAAACGTCATCAGGACTCCCTACAAAACCTAAAAATGGCATAAAATGCTTTTTTTGGGAAAACTTTTTTTTTACAAAAAAAATTTCAAAAAACGGACTTGTTTAAGCAGCACAATTCTGGTGCTGTAGTTGTAGGAGATGTCTCAAAACGTCATCAGGAGTCCCGACTAAACCCGTAAATGTAAGAAAATGTAAGAAAATGCATTTTTTACGAAAAACATTTTTTGCTAAAATGTCGTAAGGGGGGACCCTGTCGTAAAAATGCCAAAAAACGGACTTGCTTCAGCAGTACAATTCTGGTGCTGTAGTTGTAGGAGATGTCTCAAAACGTCATCAGGAGTCTCTACAAAACCTAAAAATGGCATAAAATGCTTTTTTTGGGGAAACTTTTTTTTTACAAAAAAAAATTCAAAAAACAGACTTGCTTCAGCAGCACAATTCTGGTGCTGTAGTTGTAGGAGATGTCTCAAAACGTCATCAGGAGTCCCGACTAAACCCGTAAATGTAAGAAAATGTAAGAAAATGCATTTTTTTACGAAAAACATTTTTTGCTAAAATGTCGTAAGGGGGGACCCTGTCGTAAAAATTCCAAAAAACGGACTTGATTCAGCAGCACAATTCTGGTGCTGTAGTTGTAGGAGATGTCTTAAAACGTCATCAGGAGTCCCTACAAAACCTAAAAATGGCATTAAATGCTTTTTTTGGGAAAACTTTTTTTTTACAAAAAAAAATTCAAAAAACTGACTTGTTTGAGCAGCACAATTCTGGTGCTGTAGTTGTAGGAGATGTCTCAAAACGTCATCAGGAGTCCCGACTAAACCCGTAAATGTAAGAAAATGTAAGAAAATGCATTTTTTAAGAAAAACATTTTTTGCTAAAATGTCGTAAGGGGGGACCCTGTCGTAAAAATGCCAAAAAACGGACTTGCTTCAGCAGTACAATTCTGGTGCTGTAGTTGTAGGAGATGTCTCAAAACGTCATCAGGAGTCCCGACTAAACCCGTAAATGTAAGAAAATGTAAGAAAATGCATTTTTTACGAAAAACATTTTTTGCTAAAATGTCGTAAGGAGGGACCCTGTCGTAAAAATTCCAAAAAACGGACTTGATTCAGCAGCACAATTCTGGTGCTGTAGTTGTAGGAGATGTCTCAAAACGTCATCAGGAGTCCCGACTAAACCCGTAAATGTAAGAAAATGCATTTTTTAAGAAAAACATTTTTTGCTAAAATGTCGTAAGGGGGGACCCTGTCGTAAAAATGCCAAAAAACGGACTTGCTTCAGCAGTACAATTCTGGTGCTGTAGTTGTAGGAGATGTCTCAAAACGTCATCAGGAGTCCCGACTAAACCCGTAAATGTAAGAAAATGTAAGAAAATGCATTTTTTACGAAAAACATTTTTTGCTAAAATGTCGTAAGGGGGGACCCTGTCGTAAAAATGCCAAAAAACGGACTTGCTTCAGCAGTACAATTCTGGTGCTGTAGTTGTAGGAGATGTCTCAAAACGTCATCAGGAGTCCCGACTAAACCCGTAAATGTAAGAAAATGTAAGAAAATGCATTTTTTACGAAAAACATTTTTTGCTAAAATGTCGTAAGGGGGGACCCTGTCGTAAAAATGCCAAAAAACGGACTTGCTTCAGCAGTACAATTCTGGTGCTGTAGTTGTAGGAGATGTCTCAAAACGTCATCAGGAGTCCCTACAAAACCTAAAAATGGCATAAAATGCTTTTTTTGGGAAAACTTTTTTTTTACAAAAAAAAATTCTAAAAACAGACTTGCTTCAGCAGCACAATTCTGGTGCTGTAGTTGTAGGAGATGTCTCAAAACGTCATCAGGAGTCCCGACTAAACCCGTAAATGTAAGAAAATGTAAGAAAATGCATTTTTTACGAAAAACATTTTTTGCTAAAATGTCGTAAGGGGGGACCCTGTCGTAAAAATTCCAAAAAACGGACTTGATTCAGCAGCACAATTCTGGTGCTGTAGTTGTAGGAGATGTCTCAAAACGTCATCAGGAGTCCCGACTAAACCCGTAAATGTAAGAAAATGTAAGAAAATGCATTTTTTAAGAAAAACATTTTTTGCTAAAATGTCGTAAGGGGGGACCCTGTCGTAAAAATTCCAAAAAACGGACTTGATTCAGCAGCACAATTCTGGTGCTGTAGTTGTAGGAGATGTCTTAAAACGTCATCAGGAGTCCCTACAAAACCTAAAAATGGCATAAAATGCTTTTTTTGGGAAAACTTTTTTTTTACAAAAAGAAATTCAAAAAACGGACTTGTTTGAGCAGCACAATTCTGGTGCTGTAGTTGTAGGAGATGTCTCAAAACGTCATCAGGAGTCCCGACTAAACCCGTAAATGTAAGAAAATGTAAGAAAATGCATTTTTTATGAAAAACATTTTTTGCTAAAATGTCGTAAGGGGGGACCCTGTCGTAAAAATTCAAAAAAACGGACTTGATTCAGCAGCACAATTCTGGTGCTGTAGTTGTAGGAGATGTCTCAAAACGTCATCAGGAGTCCCGACTAAACCCGTAAATGTAAGAAAATGTAAGAAAATGCATTTTTTACGAAAAACATTTTTTGCTAAAATGTCGTAAGGGGGGACCCTGTCGTAAAAATTCCAAAAAACGGACTTGATTCAGCAGCACAATTCTGGTGCTGTAGTTGTAGGAGATGTCTCAAAACATCATCAGGAGTCCCGACTAAACCCGTAAATGTAAGAAAATGTAAGAAAATGCATTTTTTACGAAAAACATTTTTTGCTAAAATGTCGTAAGGGGGGACCCTGTCGTAAAAATTCCAAAAAACGGACTTGATTCAGCAGCTCAATTCTGGTGCTGTAGTTGTAGGAGATGTCTCAAAACGTCATCAGGAGTCCCGACTAAACCCGTAAATGTAAGAAAATGTAAGAAAATGCATTTTTTAAGAAAAACATTTTTTGCTAAAATGTCGTAAGGGGGGACCCTGTCGTAAAAATGCCAAAAAACGGACTTGCTTCAGCAGTACAATTCTGGTGCTGTAGTTGTAGGAGATGTCTCAAAACGTCATCAGGAGTCCCTACAAAACCTAAAAATGGCATAAAATGCTTTTTTTGGGAAAACTTTTTTTTTACAAAAAAAAATTCTAAAAACAGACTTGCTTCAGCAGCACAATTCTGGTGCTGTAGTTGTAGGAGATGTCTCAAAACGTCATCAGGAGTCCCGACTAAACCCGTAAATGTAAGAAAATGTAAGAAAATGCATTTTTTACGAAAAACATTTTTTGCTAAAATGTCGTAAGGGGGGACCCTGTCGTAAAAATTCCAAAAAACAGACTTGATTCAGCAGCACAATTCTGGTGCTGTAGTTGTAGGAGATGTCTCAAAACGTCATCAGGAGTCCCGACTAAACCCGTAAATGTAAGAAAATGTAAGAAAATGCATTTTTTACGAAAAACATTTTTTGCTAAAATGTCGTAAGGGGGGACCCTGTCGTAAAAATTCCAAAAAACGGACTTGATTCAGCAGCACAATTCTGGTGCTGTAGTTGTAGGAGATGTCTCAAAACGTCATCAGGAGTCCCGACTAAACCCGTAAATGTAAGAAAATGTAAGAAAATGCATTTTTTACGAAAAACATTTTTTGCTAAAATGTCGTAAGGGGGGACCCTGTCGTAAAAATTCCAAAAAACGGACTTGATTCAGCAGCACAATTCTGGTGCTGTAGTTGTAGGAGATGTCTCAAAACGTCTTCAGGAGTCCCGACTAAACCCGTAAATGTAAGAAAATGTAAGAAAATGCATTTTTTAAGAAAAACATTTTTTGCTAAAATGTCGTAAGGGGGGACCCTGTCGTAAAACATCCAAAAAACTGACTTGATTCAGCAGCACAATTCTGGTGCTGTAGTTGTAGGAGATGTCTTAAAACGTCATCAGGAGTCCCTACAAAACCTAAAAATGGCATAAAATGCTTTTTTTGGGAAAACTTTTTTTTTACAAAAAGAAATTCAAAAAACGGACTTGTTTGAGCAGCACAATTCTGGTGCTGTAGTTGTAGGAGATGTTTCAAAACGTCATCAGGAGTCCCGACTAAACCCGTAAATGTAAGAAAATGTAAGAAAATGCATTTTTTAAGAAAAAAATTTTTTGCTAAAATGTCGTAAGGGGGGACCCTGTCGTAAAAATTCCAAAAAACGGACTTGATTCAGCAGCACAATTCTGGTGCTGTAGTTGTAGGAGATGTCTCAAAACGTCATCAGGAGTCCCGACTAAACCCGTAAATGTAAGAAAATGTAAGAAAATGCATTTTTTAAGAAAAACATTTTTTGCTAAAATGTCGTAAGGGGGGACCCTGTCGTAAAAATTCCAAAAAACGGACTTGATTCAGCAGCACAATTCTGGTGCTGTAGTTGTAGGAGATGTCTTAAAACGTCATCAGGAGTCCCTACAAAACCTAAAAATGGCATAAAATGCTTTTTTTGGGAAAACTTTTTTTTTACAAAAAGAAATTCAAAAAACGGACTTGTTTGAGCAGCACAATTCTGGTGCTGTAGTTGTAGGAGATGTCTCAAAACGTCATCAGGAGTCCCGACTAAACCCGTAAATGTAAGAAAATGTAAGAAAATGCATTTTTTACGAAAAACATTTTTTGCTAAAATGTCGTAAGGGGGGACCCTGTCGTAAAAATGCCAAAAAACGGACTTGCTTCAGCAGTACAATTCTGGTGCTGTAGTTGTAGGAGATGTCTCAAAACGTCATCAGGAGTCCCTACAAAACCTAAAAATGGCATAAAATGCTTTTTTTGGGAAAACTTTTTTTTTACAAAAAAAAATTCTAAAAACAGACTTGCTTCAGCAGCACAATTCTGGTGCTGTAGTTGTAGGAGATGTCTCAAAACGTCATCAGGAGTCCCGACTAAACCCGTAAATGTAAGAAAATGTAAGAAAATGCATTTTTTACGAAAAACATTTTTTGCTAAAATGTCGTAAGGGGGGACCCTGTCGTAAAAATTCCAAAAAACAGACTTGATTCAGCAGCACAATTCTGGTGCTGTAGTTGTAGGAGATGTCTCAAAACGTCATCAGGAGTCCCGACTAAACCCGTAAATGTAAGAAAATGTAAGAAAATGCATTTTTTAAGAAAAACATTTTTTGCTAAAATGTCGTAAGGGGGGACCCTGTCGTAAAAATTCCAAAAAACGGACTTGATTCAGCAGCACAATTCTGGTGCTGTAGTTGTAGGAGATGTCTTAAAACGTCATCAGGAGTCCCTACAAAACCTAAAAATGGCATAAAATGCTTTTTTTGGGAAAACTTTTTTTTTACAAAAAGAAATTCAAAAAACAGACTTGATTCAGCAGCACAATTCTGGTGCTGTAGTTGTAGGAGATGTCTCAAAACGTCATCAGGAGTCCCGACTAAACCCGTAAATGTAAGAAAATGTAAGAAAATGCATTTTTTACGAAAAACATTTTTTGCTAAAATGTCGTAAGGGGGGACCCTGTCGTAAAAATTCCAAAAAACGGACTTGATTCAGCAGCACAATTCTGGTGCTGTAGTTGTAGGAGATGTCTCAAAACGTCATCAGGAGTCCCGACTAAACCCGTAAATGTAAGAAAATGTAAGAAAATGCATTTTTTACGAAAAACATTTTTTGCTAAAATGTCGTAAGGGGGGACCCTGTCGTAAAAATTCCAAAAAACGGACTTGATTCAGCAGCACAATTCTGGTGCTGTAGTTGTAGGAGATGTCTCAAAACGTCATCAGGAGTCCCGACTAAACCCGTAAATGTAAGAAAATGTAAGAAAATGCATTTTTTAAGAAAAACATTTTTTGCTAAAATGTCGTAAGGGGGGACCCTGTCGTAAAACATCCAAAAAACTGACTTGATTCAGCAGCACAATTCTGGTGCTGTAGTTGTAGGAGATGTCTTAAAACGTCATCAGGAGTCCCTACAAAACCTAAAAATGGCATAAAATGCTTTTTTTGGGAAAACTTTTTTTTTACAAAAAGAAATTCAAAAAACGGACTTGTTTGAGCAGCACAATTCTGGTGCTGTAGTTGTAGGAGATGTCTCAAAACGTCATCAGGAGTCCCGACTAAACCCGTAAATGTAAGAAAATGTAAGAAAATGCATTTTTTAAGAAAAACATTTTTTGCTAAAATGTCGTAAGGGGGGACCCTGTCGTAAAAATTCCAAAAAACGGACTTGATTCAGCAGCACAATTCTGGTGCTGTAGTTGTAGGAGATGTCTCAAAACGTCATCAGGAGTCCCGACTAAACCCGTAAATGTAAGAAAATGTAAGAAAATGCATTTTTTAAGAAAAACATTTTTTGCTAAAATGTCGTAAGGGGGGACCCTGTCGTAAAAATTCCAAAAAACGGACTTGATTCAGCAGCACAATTCTGGTGCTGTAGTTGTAGGAGATGTCTTAAAACGTCATCAGGAGTCCCTACAAAACCTAAAAATGGCATAAAATGCTTTTTTTGGGAAAACTTTTTTTTTACAAAAAAAAATTCTAAAAACAGACTTGCTTCAGCAGCACAATTCTGGTGCTGTAGTTGTAGGAGATGTCTCAAAACGTCATCAGGAGTCCCGACTAAACCCGTAAATGTAAGAAAATGTAAGAAAATGCATTTTTTACGAAAAACATTTTTTGCTAAAATGTCGTAAGGGGGGACCCTGTCGTAAAAATTCCAAAAAACGGACTTGATTCAGCAGCACAATTCTGGTGCTGTAGTTGTAGGAGATGTCTTAAAACGTCATCAGGAGTCCCTACAAAACCTAAAAATGGCATAAAATGCTTTTTTTGGGAAAACTTTTTTTTTACAAAAAGAAATTCAAAGAACGGACTTGTTTGAGCAGCACAATTCTGGTGCTGTAGTTGTAGGAGATGTCTCAAAACGTCATCAGGAGTCCCGACTAAACCCGTAAATGTAAGAAAATGTAAGAAAATGCATTTTTTACGAAAAACATTTTTTGCTAAAATGTCGTAAGGGGGGACCCTGTCGTAAAAATTCCAAAAAACGGACTTGATTCAGCAGCACAATTCTGGTGCTGTAGTTGTAAGAGATGTCTCAAAACATCATCAGGAGTCCCGACTAAACCCGTAAATGTAAGAAAATGTAAGAAAATGCATTTTTTACGAAAAACATTTTTTGCTAAAATGTCGTAAGGGGGGACCCTGTCGTAAAAATGCCAAAAAACGGACTTGCTTCAGCAGTACAATTCTGGTGCTGTAGTTGTAGGAGATGTCTCAAAACGTCATCAGGAGTCCCTACAAAACCTAAAAATGGCATAAAATGCTTTTTTTGGGAAAACTTTTTTTTTACAAAAAAAAATTCTAAAAACAGACTTGCTTCAGCAGCACAATTCTGGTACTGTAGTTGTAGGAGATGTCTCAAAACGTCATCAGGAGTCCCGACTAAACCCGTAAATGTAAGAAAATGTAAGAAAATGCATTTTTTACGAAAAACATTTTTTGCTAAAATGTCGTAAGGGGGGACCCTGTCGTAAAAATTCCAAAAAACAGACTTGATTCAGCAGCACAATTCTGGTGCTGTAGTTGTAGGAGATGTCTCAAAACGTCATCAGGAGTCCCGACTAAACCCGTAAATGTAAGAAAATGTAAGAAAATGCATTTTTTACGAAAAACATTTTTTGCTAAAATGTCGTAAGGGGGGACCCTGTCGTAAAAATTCCAAAAAACGGACTTGATTCAGCAGCACAATTCTGGTGCTGTAGTTGTAGGAGATGTCTCAAAACGTCATCAGGAGTCCCGACTAAACCCGTAAATGTAAGAAAATGTAAGAAAATGCATTTTTTAAGAAAAACATTTTTTGCTAAAATGTCGTAAGGGGGGACCCTGTCGTAAAAATTCCAAAAAACGGACTTGATTCAGCAGCACAATTCTGGTGCTGTAGTTGTAGGAGATGTCTTAAAACGTCATCAGGAGTCCCTACAAAACCTAAAAATGGCATAAAATGCTTTTTTTGGGAAAACTTTTTTTTTACAAAAAGAAATTCAAAAAACGGACTTGTTTGAGCAGCACAATTCTGGTGCTGTAGTTGTAGGAGATGTCTCAAAACGTCATCAGGAGTCCCGACTAAACCCGTAAATGTAAGAAAATGTAAGAAAATGCATTTTTTACGAAAAACATTTTTTGCTAAAATGTCGTAAGGGGGGACCCTGTCGTAAAAATTCCAAAAAACAGACTTGATTCAGCAGCACAATTCTGGTGCTGTAGTTGTAGGAGATGTCTCAAAACGTCATCAGGAGTCCCGACTAAACCCGTAAATGTAAGAAAATGTAAGAAAATGCATTTTTTACGAAAAACATTTTTTGCTAAAATGTCGTAAGGGGGGACCCTGTCGTAAAACATCCAAAAAACTGACTTGATTCAGCAGCACAATTCTGGTGCTGTAGTTGTAGGAGATGTCTTAAAACGTCATCAGGAGTCCCTACAAAACCTAAAAATGGCATAAAATGCTTTTTTTGGGAAAACTTTTTTTTTACAAAAAGAAATTCAAAAAACGGACTTGTTTGAGCAGCACAATTCTGGTGCTGTAGTTGTAGGAGATGTCTCAAAACGTCATCAGGAGTCCCGACTAAACCCGTAAATGTAAGAAAATGTAAGAAAATGCATTTTTTAAGAAAAACATTTTTTGCTAAAATGTCGTAAGGGGGGACCCTGTCGTAAAAATTCCAAAAAACGGACTTGATTCAGCAGCACAATTCTGGTGCTGTAGTTGTAGGAGATGTCTTAAAACGTCATCAGGAGTCCCTACAAAACCTAAAAATGGCATAAAATGCTTTTTTTGGGAAAACTTTTTTTTTACAAAAAGAAATTCAAAAAACGGACTTGTTTGAGCAGCACAATTCTGGTGCTGTAGTTGTAGGAGATGTCTCAAAACGTCATCAGGAGTCCCGACTAAACCCGTAAATGTAAGAAAATGTAAGAAAATGCATTTTTTACGAAAAACATTTTTTGCTAAAATGTCGTAAGGGGGGACCCTGTCGTAAAAATTCCAAAAAACAGACTTGATTCAGCAGCACAATTCTGGTGCTGTAGTTGTAGGAGATGTCTCAAAACGTCATCAGGAGTCCCGACTAAACCCGTAAATGTAAGAAAATGTAAGAAAATGCATTTTTTACGAAAAACATTTTTTGCTAAAATGTCGTAAGGGGGGACCCTGTCGTAAAAATTCCAAAAAACGGACTTGATTCAGCAGCACAATTCTGGTGCTGTAGTTGTAGGAGATGTCTCAAAACGTCATCAGGAGTCCCGACTAAACCCGTAAATGTAAGAAAATGTAAGAAAATGCATTTTTTAAGAAAAACATTTTTTGCTAAAATGTCGTAAGGGGGGACCCTGTCGTAAAACATCCAAAAAACTGACTTGATTCAGCAGCACAATTCTGGTGCTGTAGTTGTAGGAGATGTCTTAAAACGTCATCAGGAGTCCCTACAAAACCTAAAAATGGCATAAAATGCTTTTTTTGGGAAAACTTTTTTTTTACAAAAAGAAATTCAAAAAACGGACTTGTTTGAGCAGCACAATTCTGGTGCTGTAGTTGTAGGAGATGTCTCAAAACGTCATCAGGAGTCCCGACTAAACCCGTAAATGTAAGAAAATGTAAGAAAATGCATTTTTTACGAAAAACATTTTTTGCTAAAATGTCGTAAGGGGGGACCCTGTCGTAAAAATGCCAAAAAACGGACTTGCTTCAGCAGTACAATTCTGGTGCTGTAGTTGTAGGAGATGTCTCAAAACGTCATCAGGAGTCCTTACAAAACCTAAAAATGGCATAAAATGCTTTTTTTGGGAAAACTTTTTTTTTACAAAAAAAAATTCTAAAAACAGACTTGCTTCAGCAGCACAATTCTGGTGCTGTAGTTGTAGGAGATGTCTCAAAACGTCATCAGGAGTCCCGACTAAACCCGTAAATGTAAGAAAATGTAAGAAAATGCATTTTTTACGAAAAACATTTTTTTCTAAAATGTCGTAAGGGCGGACCCTGTCGTAAAAATTCCAAAAAACGGACTTGATTCAGCAGCACAATTCTGGTGCTGTAGTTGTAGGAGATGTCTCAAAACGTCATCAGGAGTCCCGACTAAACCCGTAAATGTAAGAAAATGTAAGAAAATGCATTTTTTACGAAAAACATTTTTTGCTAAAATGTCGTAAGGGGGGACCCTGTCGTAAAAATTCCAAAAAACGGACTTGATTCAGCAGCACAATTCTGGTGCTGTAGTTGTAGGAGATGTCTCAAAACGTCATCAGGAGTCCCGACTAAACCCGTAAATGTAAGAAAATGTAAGAAAATGCATTTTTTAAGAAAAACATTTTTTGCTAAAATGTCGTAAGGGGGGACCCTGTCGTAAAAATTCCAAAAAACGGACTTGATTCAGCAGCACAATTCTGGTGCTGTAGTTGTAGGAGATGTCTCAAAACGTCATCAGGAGTCCCGACTAAACCCGTAAATGTAAGAAAATGCATTATTTACGAAAAACATTTTTTGCTAAAATGTCGTAAGGGGGGACCCTGTCGTAAAAATTCTAAAAAACGGACTTGCTTCAGCAGTACAATTCTGGTGCTGTAGTTGTAGGAGATGTCTCAAAACGTCATCAGGAGTCTCTACAAAACCTAAAAATGGCATAAAATGCTTTTTTTGGGAAAACTTTTTTTTTTACAAAAATGTTTTTAAAAAACAGACTTGCTTCAGCAGCACAATTCTGGTGCTATAGTTGTAGGAGATGTCTCAAAACGTCATCAGGAGTCCCGACTAAACCCGTAAATGTAAGAAAATGTAAGAAAATGCATTTTTTAAGAAAAACATTTTTTGCTAAAATGTCGTAAGGGTGGGGGACCCTGTCGTAAAAATTCCAAAAAACGGACTTGATTCAGCAGCACAATTCTGGTGCTGTAGTTGTAGGAGATGTCTTAAAACGTCATCAGGAGTCCTTACAAAACCTAAAAATGGCATAAAATGCTTTTTTTGGGAAAACTTTTTTTTTACAAAAAAAAATTCAAAAAACAGACTTGCTGCAGCAGCACAATTCTGGTGCTGTAGTTGTAGGAGATGTCTCAAAACGTCATCAGGAGTCCCGACTAAACCCGTAAATGTAAGAAAATGTAAGAAAATGCATTTTTTACGAAAAACATTTTTTGCTAAAATGTCGTAAGGGGGGACCCTGTCGTAAAAATGCCAAAAAACGGACTTGATTCAGCAGCACAATTCTGGTGCTGTAGTTGTAGGAGATGTCTCAAAACGTCATCAGGAGTCCCGACTAAACCCGTAAATGTAAGAAAATGTAAGAAAATGCATTTTTTAAGAAAAACATTTTTTGCTAAAATGTCGTAAGGGGGGACCCTGTCGTAAAAATGCCAAAAAACGGACTTACTTCAGCAGTACAATTCTGGTGCTGTAGTTGTAGGAGATGTCTCAAAACGTCATCAGGAGTCCCTACAAAACCTAAAAATGGCATAAAATGCTTTTTTTGGGAAAACTTTTTTTTTACAAAAAAAATTTCTAAAAATAGACTTGCTTCAGCAGCACAATTCTGGTGCTGTAGTTGTAGGAGATGTCTCAAAACGTCATCAGGAGTCCCGACTAAACCCGTAAATGTAAGAAAATGTAAGAAAATGCATTTTTTACGAAAAACATTTTTTGCTAAAATGTCGTAAGGGGGGACCCTGTCGTAAAAATGCCAAAAAACGGACTTGCTTCAGCAGTACAATTCTGGTGCTGTAGTTGTAGGAGATGTCTCAAAACGTCATCAGGAGTCCCTACAAAACCTAAAAATGGCATGAAATGCTTTTTTTGGGAAAACATTTTTTTTACAAAAAAAAATTCAAAAAACAGACTTGCTGCAGCAGCACAATTCTGGTGCTGTAGTTGTAGGAGATGTCTCAAAACGTCATCAGGAGTCCCGACTAAACCCGTAAATGTAAGAAAATGTAAGAAAATGCATTTTTTAAGAAAAACATTTTTTGCTAAAATGTCGTAAGGGGGGACCCTGTCGTAAAAATGCCAAAAAACGGACTTGCTTCAGCAGTACAATTCTGGTGCTGTAGTTGTAGGAGATGTCTCAAAACGTCATCAGGAGTCCCGACTAAACCCGTAAATGTAAGAAAATGTAAGAAAATGCATTTTTTAAGAAAAACATTTTTTGCTAAAATGTCGTAAGGGGGGACCCTGTCGTAAAAATGCCAAAAAACGGACTTGCTTCAGCAGTACAATTCTGGTGCTGTAGTTGTAGGAGATGTCTCAAAACGTCATCAGGAGTCCCTACAAAACCTAAAAATGGCATAAAATGCTTTTTTTGGGAAAACTTTTTTTTTACAAAAAAAAATTCTAAAAACAGACTTGCTTCAGCAGCACAATTCTGGTGCTGTAGTTGTAGGAGATGTCTCAAAACGTCATCAGGAGTCCCGACTAAACCCGTAAATGTAAGAAAATGTAAGAAAATGCATTTTTTAAGAAAAACATTTTTTGCTAAAATGTCGTAAGGGGGGACCCTGTCGTAAAAATGCCAAAAAACGGACTTGATTCAGCAGCACAATTCTGGTGCTGTAGTTGTAGGAGATGTCTCAAAACGTCATCAGGAGTCCCTACAAAACCTAAAAATGGCATAAAATGCTTTTTTTGGGAAAACTTTTTTTTTACAAAAAAAAATTCAAAAAACAGACTTGCTTCAGCAGCACAATTCTGGTGCTGTAGTTGTAGGAGATGTCTCAAAACGTCATCAGGAGTCCCGACTAAACCCGTAAATGTAAGAAAATGTAAGAAAATGCATTTTTTAAGAAAAACATTTTTTGCTAAAATGTCGTAAGGGGGGACCCTGTCGTAAAAATTCCAAAAAACGGACTTGATTCAGCAGCACAATTCTGGTGCTGTAGTTGTAGGAGATGTCTTAAAACGTCATCAGGAGTCCCTACAAAACCTAAAAATGGCATAAAATGCTTTTTTTGGGAAAACTTTTTTTTTACAAAAAGAAATTCAAAAAACAGACTTGTTTGAGCAGCACAATTCTGGTGCTGTAGTTGTAGGAGATGTCTCAAAACGTCATCAGGAGTCCCGACTAAACCCGTAAATGTAAGAAAATGTAAGAAAATGCATTTTTTAAGAAAAACATTTTTTGCTAAAATGTCGTAAGGGGGACCCTGTCGTAAAAATTCCAAAAAACGGACTTGATTCAGCAGCGCAATTCTGGTGCTGTAGTTGTAGGAGATGTCTCAAAACGTCATCAGGAGTCCCGACTAAACCCGTAAATGTAAGAAAATGTAAGAAAATGCATTTTTTACGAAAAACATTTTTTGCTAAAATGTCGTAAGGGGGGACCCTGTCGTAAAAATTCCAAAAAACGGACTTGATTCAGCAGCAAAATTCTGGTGCTGTAGTTGTAGGAGATGTCTCAAAACGTCATCAGGAGTCCCTACAAAACCTAAAAATGGCATAAAATGCTTTTTTTGGGAAAACTTTTTTTTTACAAAAAAAAATTCTAAAAACAGACTTGCTTCAGCAGCACAATTCTGGTGCTGTAGTTGTAGGAGATGTCTCAAAACGTCATCAGGAGTCCCGACTAAACCCGTAAATGTAAGAAAATGTAAGAAAATGCATTTTTTACGAAAAACATTTTTTGCTAAAATGTCGTAAGGGCGGACCCTGTCGTAAAAATTCCAAAAAACGGACTTGATTCAGCAGCACAATTCTGGTGCTGTAGTTGTAGGAGATGTCTCAAAACGTCATCAGGAGTCCCGACTAAACCCGTAAATGTAAGAAAATGTAAGAAAATGCATTTTTTACGAAAAACATTTTTTGCTAAAATGTCGTAAGGGCGGGCGGACCCTGTCGTAAAAATTCCAAAAAACGGACTTGATTCAGCAGCACAATTCTGGTGCTGTAGTTGTAGGAGATGTCTTAAAACGTCATCAGGAGTCCCTACAAAACCTAAAAATGGCATAAAATGCTTTTTTTGGGAAAACTTTTTTTTTACAAAAAGAAATTCAAAAAACAGACTTGTTTGAGCAGCACAATTCTGGTGCTGTAGTTGTAGGAGATGTCTCAAAACGTCATCAGGAGTCCCGACTAAACCCGTAAATGTAAGAAAATGTAAGAAAATGCATTTTTTAAGAAAAACATTTTTTGCTAAAATGTCGTAAGGGGGACCCTGTCGTAAAAATTCCAAAAGACGGACTTGATTCAGCAGCACAATTCTGGTGCTGTAGTTGTAGGAGATGTCTTAAAACGTCATCAGGAGTCCCTACAAAACCTAAAAATGGCATAAAATGCTTTTTTTGGGAAAACTTTTTTTTTTACAAAAAGAAATTCAAAAAACGGACTTGTTTGAGCAACACAATTCTGGTGCTGTAGTTGTAGGAGATGTCTCAAAACGTCATCAGGAGTCCCGACTAAACCCGTAAATGTAAGAAAATGTAAGAAAATGCATTTTTTAAGAAAAACATTTTTTGCTAAAATGTCGTAAGGGGGGACCCTGTCGTAAAAATTCCAAAAAACGGACTTGATTCAGCAGCACAATTCTGGTGCTGTAGTTGTAGGAGATGTCTCAAAACGTCATCAGGAGTCCCGACTAAACCCGTAAATGTAAGAAAATGTAAGAAAATGCATTTTTTACGAAAAACATTTTTTGCTAAAATGTCGTAAGGGAGGACCCTGTCGTAAAAATGCCAAAAAACGGACTTGATTCAGCAGCACAATTCTGGTGCTGTAGTTGTAGGAGATGTCTCAAAACGTCATCAGGAGTCCCTACAAAACCTAAAAATGGCATAAAATGCTTTTTTTGGGAAAACTTTTTTTTTACAAAAAGAAATTCAAAAAACGGACTTGTTTGAGCAGCACAATTCTGGTGCTGTAGTTGTAGGAGATGTCTCAAAACGTCATCAGGAGTCCCGACTAAACCCGTAAATGTAAGAAAATGTAAGAAAATGCATTTTTTACGAAAAACATTTTTTGCTAAAATGTCGTAAGGGGGGACCCTGTCGTAAAAATTCCAAAAAACGGACTTGATTCAGCAGCACAATTCTGGTGCTGTAGTTGTAGGAGATGTCTTAAAACGTCATCAGGAGTCCCTACAAAACCTAAAAATGGCATAAAATGCTTTTTTTGGGAAAACTTTTTTTTTACAAAAAGAAATTCAAAAAACGGACTTGTTTGAGCAGCACAATTCTGGTGCTGTAGTTGTAGGAGATGTCTCAAAACGTCATCAGGAGTCCCGACTAAACCCGTAAATGTAAGAAAATGTAAGAAAATGCATTTTTTAAGAAAAACATTTTTTGCTAAAATGTCGTAAGGGGGGACCCTGTCGTAAAAATTCCAAAAAACGGACTTGATTCAGCAGCACAATTCTGGTGCTGTAGTTGTAGGAGATGTCTCAAAACGTCATCAGGAGTCCCTACAAAACCTAAAAATGGCATAAAATGCTTTTTTTGGGAAAACTTTTTTTTTACAAAAAAAAATTCAAAAAACAGACTTGCTTCAGCAGCACAATTCTGGTGCTGTAGTTGTAGGAGATGTCTCAAAACGTCATCAGGAGTCCCGACTAAACCCGTAAATGTAAGAAAATGCATTTTTTAAGAAAAACATTTTTTGCTAAAATGTCGTAAGGGGGGACCCTGTCGTAAAAATGCCAAAAAACGGACTTGCTTCAGCAGTACAATTCTGGTGCTGTAGTTGTAGGAGATGTCTCAAAACGTCATCAGGAGTCCCTACAAAACCTAAAAATGGCATAAAATGCTTTTTTTGGGAAAACTTTTTTTTTACAAAAAAAAATTCAAAAAACAGACTTGCTTCAGCAGCACAATTCTGGTGCTGTAGTTGTAGGAGATGTCTCAAAACGTCATCAGGAGTCCCGACTAAACCCGTAAATGTAAGAAAATGTAAGAAGATGCATTTTTTACGAAAAACATTTTTTGCTAAAATGTCGTAAGGGGGGACCCTGTCGTAAAAATTCTAAAAAACGGACTTGATTCAGCAGCACAATTCTGGTGCTGTAGTTGTAGGAGATGTCTCAAAACGTCAT
>NW_026908044.1:82500-140219 GCF_033978785.1 Entelurus aequoreus | reverse complement strand
ATGTGTGCCATCTTAGGTGAAGCCAGGTTAGTGTATGTCATGTGTGCATTCCTTAGGTGACGCCAGTTTGTGTATGTCATGTGTGCCTTCTTAGTGAAGCCAGGTTAGGTGTATGTCATGTGTGCCTTCCTTAGGTGAAGCCAGTTGTTGCATTGCCTCCCATTGTGTGCCTTCCTTAGGTGAAGCCAGGTTAGTGTATGTCATGTGTGCCTTCCTTAGGTGAAGCCAGGTTTGTGTATGTCATGTGTGCCTTCCTTAGGTGAAGCCAGGTTAGTGTATGTCATGTGTGCCTTCCTTAGGTGAAGCCAGGTTTGTGTATGTCATGTGTGCCTTCCTTAGGTGAAGCCAGGTTTGTGTATGTCATGTGTGCCTTCCTTAGGTGAAGCCAGGTTTGTGTATGTCATGTGTGCCTTCCTTAGGTGAAGCCAGGTTTGTGTATGTCATGTGTGCCTTCCTTAGGTGAAGCCAGGTTTGTGTATGTCACGTGTGCCTTCCTTAGGTGAAGCCAGGTTTGTGTATGTCATGTGTGCCTTCCTTAGGTGAAGCCAGGTTTGTGTATGTCATGTGTGCCTTCCTTAGGTGAAGCCAGGTTTGTGTATGTCATGTGTGCCTTCCTTAGGTGAAGCCAGGTTTGTGTATGTCATGTGTGCCTTCCTTAGGTGAAACCAGGTTTGTGTATGTCACGTGTGCCTTCCTTAGGTGAAGCCAGGTTTGTGTATGTCATGTGTGCCTTCCTTAGGTGAAGCCAGGTTTGTGTATGTCATGTGTGCCTTCCTTAGGTGAAGCCAGGTTTGTGTATGTCATGTGTGCCTTCCTTAGGTGAAGCCAGGTTTGTGTATGTCATGTGTGCCTCCTTAGGTGAAACCAGGTTTGTGTATGTCATGTGTGCCTTCCTTAGGTGAAACCAGGTTTGTGTATGTCATGTGTGCCTTCCTTAGGTGAAGCCAGGTTAGTGTATGTCATGTGTGCCTTCCTTAGGTGAAGCCAGGTTTGTGTATGTCATGTGTGCCTTCCTTAGCTGAAGCCAGGTTAGTGTATGTCATGTGTGCCTTCCTTAGGTGAAGCCAGGTTTGTGTATGTCATGTGTGCCTTCCTTAGGTGAAGCCAGGTTTGTGTATGTCATGTGTGCCTTCCTTAGGTGAAGCCAGGTTTGTGTATGTCATGTGTGCCTTCCTTAGGTGAAGCCAGCTTTGTGTATGTCATGTGTGCCTTCCTTAGGTGAAGCCAGGTTTGTGTATGTCATGTGTGCCGTCCTTAGGTGAAGCCAGGTTTGTGTATGTCATGTGTGCCTTCCTTAGGTGAAGCCAGGTTTGTGTATGTCACGTGTGCCTTCCTTAGGTGAAGCTAGGTTTGTGTATGTCATGTGTGCCTTCCTTAGGTGAAGCCAGGTTTGTGTATGTCATGTGTGCCTTCCTTAGGTGAAGCCAGGTTTGTGTATGTCATGTGTGCCTTCCTTAGGTGAAACCAGGTTTGTGTATGTCACGTGTGCCTTCCTTAGGTGAAGCCAGGTTTGTGTATGTCATGTGTGCCTTCCTTAGGTGAAGCCAGGTTTGTGTATGTCATGTGTGCCTTCCTTAGGTGAAACCAGGTTTGTGTATGTCATGTGTGCCTTCCTTAGGTGAAGCCAGGTTTGTGTATGTCATGTGTGCCTTCCTTAGGTGAAGCCAGGTTTGTGTATGTCATGTGTGCCTTCCTTAGGTGAAGCCAGGTTAGTGTATGTCATGTGTGCCTTCCTTAGGTGAAGCCAGGTTTGTGTATGTCATGTGTGCCTTCCTTAGGTGAAGCCAGGTTTGTGTATGTCATGTGTGCCTTCCTTAGGTGAAGCCAGGTTTGTGTATGTCATGTGTGCCTTCCTTAGGTGAAACCAGGTTTGTGTATGTCACGTGTGCCTTCCTTAGGTGAAGCCAGGTTTGTGTATGTCATGTGTGCCTTCCTTAGGTGAAGCCAGGTTTGTGTATGTCATGTGTGCCTTCCTTAGGTGAAGCCAGGTTTGTGTATGTCATGTGTGCCTTCCTTAGGTGAAGCCAGCTTTGTGTATGTCACGTGTGCCTTCCTTAGGTGAAGCCAGGTTTGTGTATGTCACGTGTGCCTTCCTTAGGTGAAGCCAGCTTTGTGTATGTCATGTGTGCCTTCCTTAGGTGAAGCCAGGTTTGTGTATGTCATGTGTGCCTTCCTTAGCTGAAGCCAGGTTAGTGTATGTCATGTGTGCCTTCTTTAGGTGAAGCCAGGTTTGTGTATGTCATGTGTGCCTTCCTTAGGTGAAGCCAGGTTTGTGTATGTCATGTGTGCCTTCCTTAGGTGAAGCCAGGTTTGTGTATGTCATGTGTGCCTTCCTTAGGTGAAGCCAGCTTTGTGTATGTCATGTGTGCCTTCCTTAGGTGAAGCCAGGTTTGTGTATGTCATGTGTGCCGTCCTTAGGTGAAGCCAGGTTTGTGTATGTCACGTGTGCCTTCCTTAGGTGAAGCCAGGTTTGTGTATGTCATGTGTGCCTTCCTTAGGTGAAGCCAGGTTTGTGTATGTCATGTGTGCCTTCCTTAGGTGAAGCCAGGTTTGTGTATGTCATGTGTGCCTTCCTTAGGTGAAACCAGGTTTGTGTATGTCACGTGTGCCTTCCTTAGGTGAAGCCAGGTTTGTGTATGTCATGTGTGCCTTCCTTAGGTGAAGCCAGGTTTGTGTATGTCATGTGTGCCTTCCTTAGGTGAAACCAGGTTTGTGTATGTCATGTGTGCCTTCCTTAGGTGAAGCCAGGTTTGTGTATGTCATGTGTGCCTTCCTTAGGTGAAGCCAGGTTTGTGTATGTCATGTGTGCCTTCCTTAGGTGAAGCCAGGTTAGTGTATGTCATGTGTGCCTTCCTTAGGTGAAGCCAGGTTTGTGTATGTCATGTGTGCCTTCCTTAGGCGAAGCCAGGTTTGTGTATGTCATGTGTGCCTTCCTTAGGTGAAGCCAGGTTTGTGTATGTCATGTGTGCCTTCCTTAGGTGAAACCAGGTTTGTGTATGTCACGTGTGCCTTCCTTAGGTGAAGCCAGGTTTGTGTATGTCATGTGTGCCTTCCTTAGGTGAAGCCAGGTTTGTGTATGTCATGTGTGCCTTCCTTAGGTGAAGCCAGGTTTGTGTATGTCATGTGTGCCTTCCTTAGGTGAAGCCAGGTTTGTGTATGTCATGTGTGCCTTCCTTAGGTGAAGCCAGGTTAGTGTATGTCATGTGTGCCTTCCTTAGGTGAAGCCAGGTTTGTGTATGTCATGTGTGCCTTCCTTAGGTGAAGCCAGGTTTGTGTATGTCATGTGTGCCTTCCTTAGGTGAAGCCAGGTTTGTGTATGTCATGTGTGCCTTCCTTAGGTGAAACCAGGTTTGTGTATGTCACGTGTGCCTTCCTTAGGTGAAGCCAGGTTTGTGTATGTCATGTGTGCCTTCCTTAGGTGAAGCCAGGTTTGTGTATGTCATGTGTGCCTTCCTTAGGTGAAGCCAGGTTTGTGTATGTCATGTGTGCCTTCCTTAGGTGAAGCCAGCTTTGTGTATGTCACGTGTGCCTTCCTTAGGTGAAGCCAGGTTTGTGTATGTCACGTGTGCCTTCCTTAGGTGAAGCCAGGTTAGTGTATGTCATGTGTGCCTTCCTTAGGTGAAGCCAGGTTTGTGTATGTCATGTGTGCCTTCCTTAGCTGAAGCCAGGTTAGTGTATGTCATGTGTGCCTTCCTTAGGTGAAACCAGGTTTGTGTATGTCATGTGTGCCTTCCTTAGGTGAAGCCAGGTTTGTGTATGTCATGTGTGCCTTCCTTAGGTGAAGCCAGGTTTGTGTATGTCATGTGTGCCTTCCTTAGGTGAAGCCAGCTTTGTGTATGTCATGTGTGCCTTCCTTAGGTGAAGCCAGGTTTGTGTATGTCATGTGTGCCGTCCTTAGGTGAAGCCAGGTTTGTGTATGTCACGTGTGCCTTCCTTAGGTGAAGCCAGGTTTGTGTATGTCATGTGTGCCTTCCTTAGGTGAAGCCAGGTTTGTGTATGTCATGTGTGCCTTCCTTAGGTGAAGCCAGGTTTGTGTATGTCATGTGTGCCTTCCTTAGGTGAAACCAGGTTTGTGTATGTCACGTGTGCCTTCCTTAGGTGAAGCCAGGTTTGTGTATGTCATGTGTGCCTTCCTTAGGTGAAGCCAGGTTTGTGTATGTCATGTGTGCCTTCCTTAGGTGAAGCCAGGTTTGTGTATGTCATGTGTGCCTTCCTTAGGTGAAGCCAGGTTTGTGTATGTCATGTGTGCCTTCCTTAGGTGAAGCCAGGTTTGTGTATGTCATGTGTGCCTTCCTTAGGTGAAGCCAGGTTTGTGTATGTCATGTGTGCCTTCCTTAGGTGAAGCCAGGTTTGTGTATGTCATGTGTGCCTTCCTTAGGTGAAGCCAGGTTTGTGTATGTCATGTGTGCCTTCCTTAGGTGAAACCAGGTTTGTGTATGTCACGTGTGCCTTCCTTAGGTGAAGCCAGGTTTGTGTATGTCATGTGTGCCTTCCTTAGGTGAAGCCAGGTTTGTGTATGTCATGTGTGCCTTCCTTAGGTGAAGCCAGGTTTGTGTATGTCATGTGTGCCTTCCTTAGGTGAAGCCAGCTTTGTGTATGTCACGTGTGCCTTCCTTAGGTGAAGCCAGGTTTGTGTATGTCACGTGTGCCTTCCTTAGGTGAAGCCAGGTTTGTGTATGTCATGTGTGCCTTCCTTAGGTGAAGCCAGGTTTGTGTATGTCATGTGTGCCTTCCTTAGGTGAAGCCAGGTTTGTGTATGTCATGTGTGCCTTCCTTAGGTGAAGCCAGGTTTGTGTATGTCATGTGTGCCTTCCTTAGGTGAAGCCAGCTTTGTGTATGTCACGTGTGCCTTCCTTAGGTGAAGCCAGGTTTATAGCTATATTGTTATTATGCTGTTTGTTACTTATGTTGCAGCTATTTCAAATACTTTGGTCAATGATATATTCTCCAGTGCAATAACCCTAACCCTAACCCAGCCCTTTGAGACACTTGTGATTTAGGGCTATATAAATAAACATTGATTGACATTGATTGAACAGTACTGAAATGAAGGCTAAAAGGGCATTAATGCGAGCCTTAAAAAAAAAAAAAGAAAAAAAAAAGTAATTAAATAGTTACTTTTCACAGTAACACATTACTTTTTGGTGTAAGTAACTGAGTTAGTAACTGAGTTACTTTTGAAATAAAGTAACTAGTTACTGGTTTTCAGTAACTAACCCAACACTGGTTACGATTTTGATAAAATGTTTTAATTTTCTATTTAACTCTATGGAAAAAGTCACAAGGACGCTGGTTAATATTAAATATGATTATTCAGGGTCAAAAGATGTGTGTTTTGAATTTGTATGGGCCAAATGTTGATGAACCTTCCTTTTTTGAAGAAATAAGTGACATGCTGCAAGAACAACAAGGGGAAATGATTACTGTAGGGGACTTTAAAGTTGCCTTGGATAAAGTTCTGGACCGAAAAGGGAATTTTTCAATGGATTATCATCCTCAATCTTTACAAAAGATTAAAAATGTTATGGATGCATTTAATTTAATTGATATCTGTAGATTCAAAACCCCTAGGTTAGTACAGTATACATGGAGAAGACTAATCCAGGCAAGTCGTCATGACTATTTTATTGATATCATTTTCATTGCTAAACAAACTGACTGCAATATCAATCAATGATAAATTGTGTTCTGATCATAATTGTATAGGATTAAATATTGCAATTGAAAAAAAAATTTGTCCCACGGACCGGTGGGGGTGGGGGTGGGGGTGGGGGGTGGGGGGGTGGGGGGTGGGGGGGTGGGGGGTGGGGGGGTGGGGGGGGGGAATTTTAATTTATTTTTTTTACATAAATAAATACAATCATGTGTGCTTACGGACTGTATCCCTGCAGACTGTATTGATCTATATTGATATATAATGTATATATTGTGGTTTTTATGTTGATTTCATATAAAAAAAATATATATATATATACAGTGGGGCAAAAAAGTATTTAGTCAGCCACCCATTGACAATCAATGGGTGGCTGACTAAATACTTTTTTGCCCCACTGTATATATATTTATTTTTATTTTTTTAATTTCTTGTGCGGCCCGGTACCAATCGGTGGTTGGTGACCACTGTTTTAAGGGATATGCCATTGCGTACTCTTCATGGGGGAAAACAAACTTAAAATGGCAGAACAGGAATTAAAGAAGGAAATTGAGGATTTACAAAAAACATTGATAGTAATGATAATCTAATTATTTAGCAAGAATGCCTTTACAGCCAAACAAGAGGAGTTAGCACACTTAGTTGAAAAACAATTATTTTAAAGTTAGGACTGCAACAGAGCAATCTGGATGAAAACAGGTGAAAAGTGTTTAAAATTCCTTTTAAATATCCAAACAAAAAATAGTTCTAAAAAGAACTTTTCCAAACTTAATAAAACAAATGGAAAGGTATTGGATAAACACACCACCTTGTTGAAAGAAATGTATAGTTACTTTAGAAATATTTTTGCTAATCCGGTAATCTCTCTTGAAACTAAAAAAATGTTTCCAGAAAATGATGAAAGAAAATTGAATTGAGAAGAAAGCCATTCATGTGAAGGCCTCATTAGAGAGGAAGAACTTGTGGAAGCTGTTAAGTGTTTTCATCCAGGGAAAACCACAGCATTAGATGGAATAGCTATTGAGGTTTGACAAGTATTTTATAAAGACGTTAAGAAACTATTGCTTTTGTAGTTATAAGTACTCATATAAAACAGTTTTTTTGTCTAACACTCAAACAGAAGGTCTTGATTATTTATTATTGAAACAGGAAATAGATGGTCAGTATAAAGACCCAGTTTATCTAAAAAATTGGAGACCAATTACACTTCAGTGTTACGATGCTAAGATCCTGGCAAAATGTTTGGCTACACAACTCAAGTCTGTTTTGTCAAATATTAGGATCAGGGTTAGGGTCAAATATTATTCACCAAGATCAATCAGGTTTCCTACAAGGAAGAAACATAGGAAACAATATTAGACAGTTATTAGAAATTATAAAAAATTATAATATGGAAATTAAAAGAGGAATCATTTTTGTAGCCAACCTGGAGAAGGCATTTGACAAAATTAGCTTAGATTTTATTTGTAAAAGCTTAGTTTTTTTCTATTTTGGCAACACACTGGATCAAGACGCTATATATTAAAAAATAACTGTAGAATCATCAATAATGGATACATCTCTGGGACAATACCTCTATTAAGAGGTATTTGTCTTTGTCTCCATACTTATTTATTATTGCTATGGAAATATTGACGATTAAAGTTAGATTGAATAAAAATATTGAAGGGCTCAGTAATAATAATATTGAAAGTAAAATAATGTATGCAGACGATACAAGCTTCTTTATCAGCCCCAATCCTCATTGTTTGCGAAACCTTCTTAATCTTTTGGACATATTTTACAGCAATCTGGGTTTAAGCTTAATTATGATAAATGTAAAATATTAAGAATCGGGAATCTAAAGGGAAGGTTATTTCGAATGGAATGCAAAGTGACTGTTTTGTGGACAGATGGACCAGTTAACATACTTGGTGTTGTTGTCCCAGAGAAGCTGGAAGATCTAGACTCAGTAAATTATGATAATCGACTAAAAAAAGCTGGATAAAATTATGCAATTATGGAAAGGGAAATCCTTAACCTTGTATGTTAAAATATCTATTGTCAAATCGTTAATAATTCCTCAATTTATTTATTTGTTTTTGTCATTACCAGCTCCATCACAAAACTTTTTTAAGGTTTATGAGCGGAGGGTCTTCGATTTTGTCTGGGACGGCAAACCAGAAAAGATTAAAAGAAAGGTTTTGTACAAAGAATATGAATACGGGGGCCTGAAACTTCTCAACCTTGAAGCTATGTGTCTGTCTTTAAAAGCATCAATTGTTCCAAAGATGTATTTAAACACTGAGTGGTACACAAATGTCCTGTTGGACAAAAAACATGTACTGTATCAAAATAAATTGTATAATTTTTTTCCAAGTGATCCCCTCCCAGAGAGTCTGCTGGGAAACATGGCGGGGTTCATAAAGGAAACAATCCACTCATGGTGGTGTTTTCAATTTGATGTGCCAGAAAAAAGAGATGACATTTTGCAGCAGATAATATGGATGAACTCTAATATTGTAATAGATGGAAAGCCTTTCTTTTGGAAAAATATGTTTGAAAGAGGAATCATTTTTGTCAATGATATTATCAATGAGAACGGTAAAATTATGAAGTATGATGAATTTACAACTACCGTATGTGATGCTTGCTCAAGCTTTTCTTTTAATCAACTAACCGGAGTAATTGGAAAAAGATGGAAACAAATAATTAATTATGGAATTACTAAATTATTAGTTTGTAAACCTCTAATAAGAAATTATGCGGTCCTCTCCAAGGTTTCTCATAGTCATTCACCGACGTCCCACTGGGGTGAGTTTTTCCTTGCCCGTATGTGGGCTCTGTACCGAGGATGTCGTTGTGGCTTGTACAGCCCTTTGAGACACTTGTGATTTAGGGCTATATAAATAAACATTGATTGATGATTGATTGATTGATAGTTGGCAAAAAGGAACTAAAATAAATAGAAAAAAATATAATTTTTATTTAATAGAGAAAACTTTGAAGGCTGCCCCATACAACACATATGGAAAATGGGAGGACTTTTTTGACTGCTTTTTGACTGATACCATATTCAAATTAATCTACAAAACTACTATCCATGTGCAAAATCGTTATTTTCAAATTAAAATTATCTATAACTTCTTACCAACGGGAAAAATTTTAAAACTATGGAATGCGACAGAGTCGGATGATTGCCGATTTTGTTGTCAGGAGCCTGAATCCACCCTGCTTTTGTTTTGGTGTTGTCATATTGTGTCTTCCTTTTGGGTGGAAGTAGAAAAAATGTGTTTAAGGATTGGTTTGTTTATGAAGCTTAATGTGGTTTCTGTTATTTTAGGAGAGTTCATTGACAGTCATGACTTAGTCAATTTAATTATAGTACTCGGTAAAAGGTTTATTTTTAAGGCCAAAAACAGATATTCACTTAGTTTTATTCTCTTTAAAACATGTATTCAGTATTTCTTAACTTTAGAAAGTTATATGGTTGAAACCGATATTGATGCCAAAAAACATTTAAAAAAGATGGGAAGTCCTCAAATGCTTATTTTGAAAATGTAATTTTGTTTACAGATTATATGCAATGTGTTGTTGTGTTCCCTAATTTTGAATGTACATAAATGAAGGTGTGTTGCTGAGCCCGACCTGGACATAATCTGGACTGGACCTGGTTTTAAGAACCCTTTAAACCCAGGGTGTCAAACTCTGGCCCGCGGGCCAAATTTGGCTTGCCGTGTAATTTCATTTGGCCCTTGAGGCAATATCAAATTAACATTAGAGCTGGCCCACCGGTATTATACAGCGGCACACCGCTGTAACACCGCATTCACCGCTAATACTCATACTTGCCAACCCTCCCGATTTTCAGTGCCCCTTTCGAAAGTATCCCGGGGCAACCATTCTCCCGAATTTCTCCCGATTTCCAGTGCCTTAAAGGCACTGCCTTTAGCGTCCTCTACAGCCTGTCGTCACGTCTGCTTTTCCTCCATACAAACAGCGTGCCGGCCCCTGTCAAATGATACATGCAGCTTCCACACACACACATAAGTGAATGCAAGGCATACTTGATCAACAGC
This sequence comes from Entelurus aequoreus, assembly GCF_033978785.1. Lineage (NCBI taxonomy): Eukaryota > Metazoa > Chordata > Actinopteri > Syngnathiformes > Syngnathidae > Entelurus > Entelurus aequoreus. The sequence continues at coordinate 130,508 of NW_026908044.1, read as the reverse complement.
CATACAGGTCACACTGAGGGTGACCGCATAAACAACTTTAACACTGTTACAAATATGCGCCACACTGTGAATCCACACCAAACAAGAATGACAAACACATTTCGGGAGAACATCCGCACCGTAACACAACATAAACACAACAGAACAAATACCCAGAACCCCTTGCAGCACTAACTCTTCCGGGACGCTACAATATACACCCCCTGCTACCACCAAACCCCGACCCCCCAACCCCGCCCACCTGAGCCCTGACATTAATGAACTAGCATCCCAGAAAAGATGTCAGGTATCTGGCTTGGGCACATCAGATCAGATCAGTGTGTCGCAAACTGAGCAGTTTAAAGTCCTGAATGGTTGATTTATTCATTGTTATTTTATTTTCAAATGTATTAGCCTGTGGAAAAAGTTAATGTTGATATTTACCTCAGAAGGCTGCAAATAGAAAAGAGGCATTCCATTTTTTATTTAAATTTTATTTAAAATACCATTGATATAAAATTGTTTAAAATTGTTTAAAATTGTTTAAAATTGTTTAAAATTGTTTTTAATGGTTTAAAATGGTTTAAAAGTGTTTAAAATAGTTTTAAAAAATTGCTTAATTTAAAAATTAATTAAAATTGTTTAAAATTGTTTAAAAAAAATTTAAATTGTTTAAAATTGTTTAAAATTGCTTAATTTTAAAATTGTTTAAAAAAAATTTAAATTGTTTAAAATTGTTTAAAATTGCTTAATTTTAAAATTGTTTAAAATTGCTTAATTTTAAAATTGTTTAAAATTGTTTGATTTTAAAATTGTTTAATTTTCAAATCGTTTAATTTTAAAATCGTTTACAATTGTTTAAAATGGTATAAAAAAACATTTTTTAATTTAAAATTGTTTAAAAAAAATTTAAATGGTTTAAAATGGCACATTGGCGAGCGCCTGGTGGCCGGGCCTGTCCCCATGGCACAGCCCGAAGAGGCAACGTGGGTTCCCCCTCCAATGGGCTCACCACCCATAGCAGGGGTCATAGAGGTCGGGTGCGATGTGAGCTGGGCGGCAGCCGAAGGCAGGGCACTTGGCGGTCCGATCCTCGGCTACAGAAGCTAGCTCTTGGGACGTGGAACGTCACCTCGCTGGGGGGGAAGGAGCCTGAGCTAGTGCGCGAGGTGGAGAAGTTCCGACTAGACATAGTCGGACTCACTTCGACGCACAGCAAGGGCTCTGGAACCAGTTCTCTCGAGAGGGGCTGGACTCTCTTCTACTCTGGCGTTGCCGGCAGTGAGAGGCGGCGGGCTGGGGTGGCAATTCTTGTTGCCCCCCGGCTCAGAGCCTGCATGTTGGAGTTAACGAGAGGGTATGTTGGAGTTAACGAGAGGGTAGCTTCCCTCCGCCTTCGGGTGGGGGAACGGGTCCTGACTGTGGTTTGCGCTTACGTGCCAAACCGCAGCTCAGAGTACCCACCCTTTTTGGATTCACTCGAGGGAGTACTTGAGAGTGCTCCCCCGGGTGATTCCCTCGTTCTACTGGGGGACTTCAACGCTCATGTTGGCAGCGACAGTGATACCTGGAGAGGCGTGATTGGGAAGAATGGCTGCCCGGATCTGAACCAGAACGGTGTTTTGTTATTGGACTTTTGTGCCCGTCACAGATTGTCCATAACGAACACCATGTTCAAACATAAGGGTGTCCATATGTGCACTTGGCACCAGGACACCCTAGGCCGCAGTTCCATGATCGACTTTGTAGTTGTGTCGTCGGATTTGCGGCCTCATGTTTTGGACACTCGGGTGAAGAGAGGGGCGGAGCTTTCTACCGATCACCACCTGGTGGTGAGTTGGCTGCGATGGTGGGGGAGGATGCCGGACAGACCTGGCAGGCCCAAACGCATTGTGATGGTTTGCTGGGAACGTCTGGCAGAGTCTCCTGTCAGAGAGAGTTTCAATTCCCACTCCGGAAGAACTTTGAACATGTCACGAGGGAGGTGCTGGACATTGAGTCCGAATGGACCATGTTCCGCACCTCTATTGTTGAGGCGGCTGATTGGAGCTGTGGCCGCAAGGTAGTTGGTGCCTGTCGGGGTGGTAATCCTAGAACCCGTTGGTGGACACCGGCGGCGAGGGATGCCGTCAAGCTGAAGAAGGAGTCCTATCGGGTTCTTTTGGCTCATAGGACTCCTGAGGCAGCGGACAGGTACCGACAGGCCAAGCGGTGTGCGGCTTCGGCGGTCGCGGAATCTGTGGTGGGCTCTCCTATTTCTGGGGCTGAGGTTGCTGAGGTAGTTAAAAAGCTCCTCGGTGGCAAGGCCCCGGGGGTGGATGAGATCCGCCCGGAGTTCCTTAAGGCTCTGGATGCTGTGGAGCTGTCTTGGTTGACAAGACTCTGCAGCATCGCGTGGACATCGGGGGCGGTACCTCTGGATTGGCAGACCGGGGTGGTGGTTCCTCTCTTTAAGAAGGGGAACTGGAGGGTGTGTTCTAACTATCGTGGCATCACACTCCTCAGCCTTCCCGGTAAGGTCTATTCGGGTGTGCTGGAGAGGAGGCTACAGGAGGAACAGTGTGGTTTTCGTCCTGGTCGTGGAACTGTGGACCAGCTCTATACTCTCGGCAGGGTCCTTGAGGGTGCATGGGAGTTTGCCCAACCAGTCTACATGTGTTTTGTGGACTTGGAGAAGGCATTCGACCGTGTCCCTCGGGAAGTCCTGTGGGGAGTGCTCAGAGAGTATGGGGTATCGGACTGTCTGATTGTGGCGGTCCGCTCCCTGTATGATCAGTGCCAGAGTTTGGTCCGCATTGCCGGCAGTAAGTCGGACACGTTTCCAGTGAGGGTTGGACTCCGCCAAGGCTGCCCTTTGTCACCCATTCTGTTCTGAACTTTTATGGACAGAATTTCTAGGCGCAGTCAAGGCGTTGAGGGGATCTGGTTTGGTGGCTGCAGGATTAGGTCTCTGCTTTTTGCAGATGATGTGGTCCTGATGGCTTCATCTGGCCAGGATCTTCAGCTCTCGCTGGATCGGTTCGCAGCTGAGTGTGAAGCGACTGGGATGAGAATCAGCACCTCCAAGTCCGAATCCATGGTTCTTGCCCGGAAAAGGGTGGAGTGCCATCTCCGGGATGCGGAGGAGACCCTGCCCCAAGTGGAGGAGTTCAAGTACCTCGGAGTCTTGTTCACGAGTGAGGGAAGAGTGGATGGTGAGATCGACAGGCGGATCGGTGCAGCGTCTTCAGTAATGCGGACGCTGTATCGATCCGTTGTGGTGAAGAAGGAGCTGAGCCGGAAGGCAAAGCTCTCAATTTAGCGGTCGATCTACGTTCCCATCCTCACCTATGGTCATGAGCTTTGGGTTATGACCGAAAGGACAGGATCACGGGTACAAGCGGCCGAAATGAGTTTCCTTCGCCGGGTGGCGGGGCTCTCCCTTAGAGATAGGGTGAGAAGCTCTGTCATCCGGGGGGAGCTCAAAGTAAAGCCGCTGCTCCTCCACATCGAGAGGAGCCAGATGAGGTGGTTCGGGCATCTGGTCAGGATGCCACCCGAACGCCTCCCTAGGGAGGTGTTTAGGGCACGTCCGACCGGTAGGAGGCCACGGGGAAGACCCAGGACACGTTGGGAAGACTATGTCTCCCGGCTGGCCTGGGAATGCCTCGGGATCCCCCGGGAGGAGCTGGACGAAGTGGCTGGGGAGAGGGAAGTCTGGGCTTCCCTGCTTAAGCTGCTGCCCCCGCGACCCGACCTCGGATAAGCGGAAGAAGATGGATGGATGGATGGATGGATGGATGGATGGATGGATGGATGGATGGTTTAAAATGGTTTAAAATGGTTTAAAATCGTTTAATATTGTTTAAAACAAATTAAATTGTTTAAAATTGTTTAAAACAAATTAAATTGTTTAAAATTGTTTAAAAAAAATAAAAATTGTTTACGAAAAAATTAAATTGTTTAAAATTGTTTAAAAAAATTAAAATGGTTTAAAATTGTTTTTAAAAAATTAAAATTGTTTAATTTTAAAATTGTTAAAAATTGTTAAAAAATAATTTTAAAAAACTAAAAAAAAATTAAAATTGTTAAAAATTGTTTAAAAAAGATACAAATTTTGAAATTTTAAAATTGTTTAAAATTAACCTTAACCCTAACTAACCCTAACCCAGCTTTGGACACATTTCGTGTTTTTGCACAATTATTTTTTGCACAATCAGACAGTCAAGTTGCCTGAGATGGGTAGGTTGGAGTTCAAATCCCAGCCGAGTCATACCAAAGACTATAAAAATGGGAGCCATTACCTCCCTGCTTGGCACTCAGCATCAAGGTTTGGAGTTGGGGGTTAATTTACCAAAATGATTCCCGGGCGCGGCGCCGCTGCTGCCCACTGCTCCCCAAGGGGATGGGACAAATGCAGAGGACAATTTTCACCACATCTAGTGTGTGTGTGACAATCATTGGTACTTTAATCTTTAATCTTAAAAAGACATGAGATTGTAAGTCAAAATTGACAGAAGGAATATGTTTAGCAAGAAAAAGGAAGTGCATAAGGCTGCGAATCTTTGAGTGTCCCACGATTCCATTCAATATCGATTTTTGGGGTCACGATTCGATTCTAAATCGATTTTTTTCGATTCAACGTGATTCTCGATACAAAAACTATAATTTCCCGATTGAAAAGGATTGTCTATTGATGGAATACATAGATTTCAGCAGGATCTACCCCAGTTTGCTGACATGCAAGCAGAGTAGTAAAGCTTTTATAATTGTAAAGGACAATGTTTTATCAACTGATTGCAATAATGTACATTTGTTTCAACTATTAAATGAAGCAAAAATATGACTTATTTTATCTTTGTGAAAATATTGGACACAGTGTGTTGTCAAGCTTATGAGATGTGATGCAAGTGTAAGCCACTGTCACACTATTGTTCTTTTTTATAAATGTCTAATGATAATGTCAATGAGGGATTTTTAATCACTGCTATGTTGAAATTGTAACTAATATTGATACTGTTGTTGATAATATTCATTTTTGTTTCACTACTTTTGCTTTGTTGTGTGTGGTGTTTGTGTCTCCTCTCAATTGTTGTGTGTGGTGTTTGTGTCTCCTCTCAATTGTTGTGTGTGGTGTATGTGTCACCTCTCAATTGTTGTGTGTGGTGTTTGTGTCTCCTCTCAATTGTTGTGTGTGGTGTTTGTGTCTCCTCTCAATTGTTGTGTGTGGTGTTTGTGTCTCCTCTCAATTGTTGTGTGTGGTGTTTGTGTCTTGTGGATAATGCATATGTTTAAGAGTTATTTCTTTATTCATAATCATGTTTGAATCAGCTCATATTTTTCCATGTATACTCTGTATACCAGTTTCTCTTTGTCTTCAGATTGCCTGTTTAGACAGGGTCGTAAACCATCAGGAATGTGAACACAACCCCCAAGTCTCTCTTCTTATCAGTGTTGAGAGGAGGAGGGGGGAGATGGGGGCTTTCTTTGTGTGAAAAGAGTTGCTTTTTCCTTTGGAATGCCAGATCAACTTGGGCTGCGCATTCGTATGTGTTGTTCGAGGCTGGTCTCTATTCTCAAATATTTGACAATAAATTACAAAATACCTATTCTGTGTTTGGTGGTACCTTTGAGTCAGTTTATATGTCATCTAAGGAACTTGGGACTGACCAGCGTTTTACATCCCACTTGGAGGAACATCTGGTCAAACGCAACAATTTGGGGGCTTCGTCCGAGATGACACGCTGACAATTGGACCTTCTCTTGCAATCTTCTGGACAGACTCACATGGCCAAAACATAATTCAAGGTAAGCAGAACCTTTCTTTTTAGATAAAATCTGCATTAGGAGTCTGTCCTGAGGTCTGTAAGTCAAACACAGAATTGTACCCCAGACACAGAGTGGTGATTTTGATTGATTGATTGCATTTTGATAGATTGGTTGCATTTTGCCGTAGCCACCATTGCATAAAAGTTGTGAATACCACTCACGTCATTGTGTCAAGATTACCGTGACGGGCTGCTTCACTGACGAGTAAGCAAATAGTAACGGGTTAGAGTTAGAGGCTCTAGCTGCGTATTGTACAATAAATTGCACGGGTTAGAGTTAGAGGCTCTAGCTGCGTATTGTACAATAAATAGTAACGGGTTAGAGTTAGAGGCTCTAGCTGCGTATTGTACAATAAATTGCACGGGTTAGAGTTAGAGGCTCTAGCTGCGTATTGTACGATAAATTGCACGGGTTAGAGTTAGAGGCTCTAGCTGCGTATTGTACGATAAATTGCACGGGTTAAAGTTAGAGGCTCTAGCTGCGTATTGTATGATAAAAGTACGGGGTTAAAGGCCGCCGTATGGTTCAGGGGTTTGAGGCCCCTGAAAAAAAAAAATGGACACAATGGCCAAGGAGTGTGACAGACAAGAATGTGATGGCGGCTGGGGAAAATGTGATTAGTCATTACTTTGAAATGATCAATTGAATGGACGGTTGTCGAAAAGAGAACGTTCCTTGAAAGGGTTAAGAGGGAGTTTACAATACTCGAAAAGTTGTGAACTCAAACGTCTGGTAAAATAAAAAATAAAATAAAAAAGTAACTGGAAGTTTTATGGTAAAGTGAAACGCAGAGAGAGAGTGCTTACGTGTGCGTGTGTGTGTGCGTAGGGCCGTAGGCACTTGCTTGTGTGTGCGTGAGTGCTTACATGTGTGTGTGTGTGTGCTGGATGCGCGTGCTCATGTGTGTGTGTGTGTGTGTGCGCTGGTGAAAATGGAACACTCAGGGAGAGAATTTAAGAGTTTGGCGTATGATAAAAGTAAACGGGGATTACGTGGAAAAACGAAATGCAACAAAAGAACCGATGATTAATGACAGAATTGACTGATTGGTTTTTCGCCTGTCGCGCATGCGCAAGACAATTCAAACGACCCGCCCAGACTTTGACTAAACCACCGCCCTATGACATAAAGCCGGAGGCGTCTTTATACCCACTTTTGACAGTCACAGGAGGAGCCCTGGTGGTCGAAACAGAAACAAAGCTCTCTGGTCCACCCCCTACTCCTGTGACAAACGAGGGCGGTGTTCACACAGCCCCTCTAAGACTGAACCCTCCCCCAAAACTAACGCTGTCTCCTGAGTGTAAATCACCTCTGGTGCCTAAGCCCCAAAATAACATCCACCCAGCGGAAAACCTCCCGAATAGGCCTAATCTTACTAGACAGCAGATAATGCATGAGTCAACGCAAAACTCCTCACTTTACACGCCAGACCATTTTGTTGCCATAAACAAATGCCCTCCCCCAGTAGATGACAGTCTCTCACGTGCACATCAGACATTCTTGAACAACACACAACAGAGCCAGACTTTGTGGTCTCCTGTAACTGTTAATGGCTCAATGGAAGGCTACATTGACCAACACCCACATGAACCACATGCATACAACACACGCTCAAAAAAGCTGGAGGGACACGCATATCCACTTTTTCCTGATAATAGCGGCAGATTTCAATATAAGCCTTTTGCTGTGGCAGACATGCAAGCCATTGTTGACAAACTTCCACCTGTGTCTGAAGGTGGGAGTCTTTGGCTCAACACATTAGACAAGCTAACAGCAGGATACACTCTCTCCGTAGCAGACTTTAGAAACATTTTGTATCATTGTGTTTCCACACAAGATGGCAAAAATACAGAACAACAAGCAGGATTAATGGCTGAATCTTCGACCTCATCGATAACACCATACGTTACAAACATAGCTACTGCTATGCGCAGTCTCTTTCCTCAAGATGAGGATGATAAGGCTAATGACAGAGCAGCAAGGAAGCAACTCCTTAATTTACAGATCGCTGAAGATAAAAGGTCAAAAGAACTAATTAGTAAAAAATCAGCTAGGGTATATTCAGCACTGGGTGACCTTGCTTCTGAGTTCCAACAGGTGGAGGAAAGAATCCTCAACAGACGTGCGACCAGACGGTTGGACTCGGGTGGTGGATAACACGGTGCTTCAAAGCCAGTCCGGGGTGGAAACTGTTTCGGCTGTGACCAGCCTGGTCACTGGAGTCGTGATTGTCCGAACATTTTCGAACAGGAAAGGTTCCGTAGTGCCAACAAACGAACACAAAAGCGTGGCAAAGGACGCCCACCGCAGGAGCCCCAGCAGGAGATACAGACTGGCCCCCTGCTGGACATGAGTGTCAACGACAATGTTATCAGTTCGTGATTGACACTGGCGCCACCCATTCGATTCTGAATGCAGAGGTACCAAAGAAACTGTGTGCTTCCTCTTTAAAGGTCGAAGGCTTCGCTGGGGTCACAAGAAGGTTACCTGTCACCAAACCACTTCCGGTTCAGATTGCGGGACACACACTAAAGCACCCCTTCGTGATTGACCTGCACACACCCTGCCAGATTGGTAATGACCTCCTTTACAGACTGTACCCTGACATTCAATATCGCACAGAAGGAACCTTCCTGGTGTTACCTGACGGCTCAACCACCAAGCTGCGACACCACTACCAAGGCTCTTCCATGAGCTCATACCACAGCCTGAAACAACAGGAATGGCTGACATCCAACTGCTCTAACAGTGAAAACCCTGACTGACTGAGATGCTTCCGTGTGTTCTGCCACCCGACTCGCCATATGTTATGATCACCAGTTAGACACTCATACCAGGAGACCTTTGACTCCTTTGTATATTTATATATGTTGGAACTCAAGGTGTGGTTGCTCATGTTGACCTATCTTTGAAACAACTAGCATGGTATAAGATGGACACAATTGTGTCCCACATTGTTCACTTGCTCTCTGTCCTCGCCTACAAAACCAAAGAACTTAGGTGCAATGATAAGACACGGCGTAGCTGCCAAACATTACACCGACACCCAAATACCACATTTTCAATTGTTTAGGTTTAGCACATAGTTGTGTTAAACACATAACTATGGGCTGCACTTTAGACACCTGTAGGCTACAAGGAGCTAGCAGCTACACAACAGCTGAGCTAAAACGACACATTACACATTTAAGCATATCAAATAATTATAGTTGCTCATTACATACACAAAGTTGCCATGGCAGAAGTCTGATAGAAAGTATTCAGTAACAAACGTGTCCGCATCATTCGACTTTCTACAACATGAGCTTGACTTAATCAATTATTGGGGCCACCAGGTGTGGTAAAATTTCAAAATACTATTGATAAAGCATCCGCCATACGGGTAGTATTTTTCTAGTATTTGTGACAATATAAAATATAAGCATATTTAGTGGAGTTTGAGTTATTTGTGATATTGCTAAGGGGTCCCCTACCCTAACAACACCCCCCAGTGGACCACAGAGGCTAAAGAGACTATCATTGACTTCAAATATGACTTGTCCTCCGCTACTTGACTATTAGCTGACCTTTTTCTTAGATGTTTCTGAAAGTCATAGTATGACTAACACAGTCCTTTTTCAGAAACAGAAGGGGGTGAGTGAGGGTGGATACAGACTCCTTGGAACAAAATCGACAATAATCCGACTCTGACACATTCCATAGTTTTAACATTTTTCCCGTGGGTAAGAAGTTATAACTACATTTTAATTTGAAAATAACGATTTTACACATCGATAGTAGTTAAGTAGATCAAATTTAGAATAGGGAGGAGGTGAGGGTGAACCATGTATATATAGTCTTTGATTTCACTGATATGATCAATACGGTACAAGGGAAAAGGTACGTACTGACTTGTGTTGACAATCACAGTGGTTGGCCGGAAGCGACAACAACCTCAAAAGAGGATGCAATATCAGTAATTAAATTACTTGTGAATGACCTAGTACCCCGACATGGTTTCCCCAAAAAGATTAGGTCAGACAACGGCAACCATTTAAATAAAAAAAAATAAAAAAACTCACTTGGCCTTGGTCGAAAAGGCTTTCGGACTAGAACACAGGTTTGGGGTACCATCCTGAGTCCCAAGGTAAGGTTGAAAGGATGGACCAGAACATTGTGAAGTGAAGTGAATTACATTTATATAGCGCTTTTTCTCAAGTGACTCAAAGCGCTTTACATAGTGAAACCCAATATCTAAGTTACATTCAAACCAGTGTGGGTGGCACTGGGAGCAGGTGGGTAAAGTGTCTTGCCCAAGGACACAACGGCAGTGACTAGGATGGCGGAAGCGGGGATCGAACCTGCAACCCTCAAGTTGCTGGCACAGCCGCTCTACCAACCGAGCTATACCGCCCACATTAAAAACTAATTGGCTAAAATCTGTGCACAGACCAAATTTAATTGGATTGACATGTTGCAATTAGCGTTAATGATCATTCGAAGGTCCGTGAATAAAACTGTTTTACCGCCCTTTGAGTTTTTCACCCTATGAGCTGCATACAGGTCAGCCATTCACAGGACCAGCAGCCCCCCATGGAAGGAGGACTCAGCGTAAAACCAAAATGGTATTTTACACAAAAAATGCAGAATTTGTGTGCCAGTTCTTCTGTACAGATACGAGGATGACAGCCCGCCACTCCAGATTCCCTTCCGCCCGCTGAGAGGGTCAAGATCTAGGTCATCAAACGCAAGTGGACGGAGCCCAGGTGGACTGGTCCCTTCAAGGTCGTGGAACGGACGTCTCACGCCCTTCGACTAGCTGGTAAAGGGGACACCTGGTACCACCTCTCCCTCTACACTCCTGCTGAAGAACCTGACAGATTACCAGCGGATGTCATTGCTGACATCGCCACTACATCTGCCCCACTCGACCCCCCAGCAGCGCCTTTTGAGCCTGAGGCATTTGAAGAAGAACGGGAGCAGAAAACGACTCATTTTTAGTGTGTGTTACCGAGGTAACACATATAAGGGGTGATTGTGCTAGTAACCTCTCCCCCTCTAGGTCATAGAAGAGCGAGGCTTTAATTACACACACATAATCCTACAGCCCAGAAGACGACGGTGAGAGAGAGATCTTTTGGATAAGATCTGAAGGGGGATTGTGGATAATGCATATGTTTAAGAGTTATTTCTTTATTCATAATCATGTTTGAATCAGCTCATATTTTTCCATGTATACTCTGTATACCAGTTTCTCTTTGTCTTCAGATTGCCTGTTTAGACAGGGTCGTAAACCATCAGGAATGTGAACACAACCCCCAAGTCTCTCTTCTTATCAGTGTTGAGAGGAGGGGGGGGGGGGGGATGGGGGCTTTCTTTGTGTGAAAAGAGTTGCTTTTTCCTTTGGAATGCCAGATCAACTTGGGCTGCGCATTCGTATGTGTTGTTCGAGGCTGGTCTCTATTCTCAAATATTTGACAATAAATTACAAAATACCTATTCTGTGCTTGGTGGTACCTTTGAGTCAGTTTATATGTCATCTAAGGAACTTGGGACTGACCAGCGTTTTACATCCCACTTGGAGGAACATCTGGTCAAACGCAACAGTCTCCTCTCAATTGTTGTGTGTGGTGTTTGTGTCTCCTCTCAATTGTTGTGTGTGGTGTTTGTGTCTCCTCTCAATTGTTGTGTGTGGTGTTTGTGTCTCCTCTCAATTGTTGTGTGTGGTGTTTGTGTCTCCTCTCAATTGTTGTGTGTGGTGTTTGTGTCTCCTCTCAATTGTTGTGTGTGGTGTTTGTGTCTCCTCTCAATTGCTGTTTATTGCACTTCTGAGTGTTGCTGGTTTTGGAACTGGATTGCATTGTTATGGTATTGCTGTGTATTGTTTTGTTGGATTGATCAATTAAAAAAAATTAAAAATAAAAATGAAAAAATAAATACATTTTTTTAAAAAGTCGATTTTTTAAAAATAAGAATCGATTCTGAATCGCACAACGTGAGAATCGCGATTCGAATTCGAATCTATTTTTTCCCACACCCCTAGAAGTGCACATTATTTCCAGGCTCTCACATCAAACAATGTGGCGGGCCAGATGTGGCCCTCGGACCTTGACTTTGACACACATTATTTGCTCATCCCAGCCAAAAATCTTACTAACAATAATGAAATAGCTCTTCCTTCCCAGGAGCAATAAGATGGACGTGGGTATGTATAGAAGTTAAAAATGGCCGTGTCCCTGCCTGGATGTCTCCAAAGCAAATACCTTCTTTGTAGTTGCAATCCAGTCTTTGTTGTCCTGAAATGTACATCATGTAACAGTTCCTGTCCTGAAATGTACATCATGTAACAGTTCCTGTCCTGAAATGCACATCATGTAACAGTTCCTGTCCTAAAATGTACATCATGTAACAGTTCCTGTCCTGAAATGTACATCATGTAACAGTTCCTGTCCTGAAATGTACATCATGTAACAGTTCCTGTCCTGAAATGTACATCATGTAACAGTTCCTGTCCTGAAATGTACATCATGTAACAGTTCCTGTCCTGAAATGTACATCATGTAACAGTTCCTGTCCTGAAATGTACATCATGTGACAGTTCCCGCCACCACAGCCAACAACTTCAGGAGATGGTAACTTTTAAAAACAGGGCATTTGACAAGAAAAACATATTTCCCATACATTAGCCGCACCGCAGATATCCACCTTGTGAAATGGCTGATGTACTCAGAAATATACAGTAAAGGTTTATTTACATACCTTAAGCATTTCCAAACGGTGTCTGTAACACGGCAGTAAAACGGCTGATCAATCCAAATAGAAGTCACCGTACAAGCTAGCTCTCCCATCAGCTAAACAGTACAAGCTAGCTCTCCCATCAGCTAAACAGTGCAAGCTAGCTCTCCCATCAGCTAAACAGTGCAAGCTAGCTCTCCCATCAGCTAAACAGTGCAAGCTAGCTCTCCCATCAGCTAAACAGTACAAGCTAGCTCTCCCATCAGCTAAACAGTGCAAGCTAGCTCTCCCATCAGCTAAACAGTGCAAGCTAGCTCTCCCATCAGCTAAACAGTGCAAGCTAGCTCTCCCATCAGCTAAACAGACTCCAGAACTCCACGGTGACGTGAAACTGAAACTATACGAAAATAATGAATACTTATACAGTCACATGTAAACGTGTAGGTATATTAGCTAGGAGGAGGAGGAGAGATGCAGCATTAAACTAGGAGGAGGAGGAGGAGGAGGAGAGATGCAGCATTAAACTAGGAGGAGGAGGAGGAGGAGGAGAGATGCAGCATTAAACTAGGAGGAGGAGGAGGAGGAGAGATGCAGCATTAAACTAGGAGGAGGAGGAGGAGAGATGCAGCATTAAACTAGGAGGAGGAGGAGGAGGAGGAGAGATGCAGCATTAAACTAGGAGGAGGAGGAGGAGGAGAGATGCAGCATTACACTAGGAGGAGGAGGAGGAGGAGAGATGCAGCATTAAAGGAGGAGGAGGAGGAGAGATGCAGCATTAAAGGAGGAGGAGGAGGAGGAGAGATGCAGCATTAAAGGAGGAGGAGGAGGAGAGATGCAGCATTAAAGGAGGAGGAGGAAGAGGAGAGATGCAGCATTAAAGGAGGAGGAGGAAGAGGAGAGATGCAGCATTAGAGATGCAGCATTAAACTGCTCGTCCTCTTTGTCTCTTCTTCTTCTACGTGGAGCAGCGGGCGTGCGGGAAAGACGGGAGGAGGCGGGAGGAGGGGGGGCCTACGGGAGGAGGAGGGGGGGGGGGCCTACGGGAGAAGCGAGGATGGAGTTCAAGCATCTGGTGGAGGCGGCTGAGAAGTGGTGCTCCGGCAACCCCTTCGACCTCATCTTCGCCGAGGAGGACGACGAGAGGCGGCTGGACTTCTACGCCGAGCCTGGCGTGTCTTTCTACGTGCTGTGTCCTAGCGGTACCGACACTTTCGTGAGTGGACCTCATTCTATGTCTTTCTACGTGCCGTGCTGTGTCCCAGCGGTACCGACACTTTCGTGAGTGGACCTCATTCTATGTCTTTCTACGTGCCGTGCTGTGTCCCAGCGGTACCGACACTTTCGTGAGTGGACCTCATTCTATGCACCATCCATCATATGTCACGATTGCACCGTCAAAATAAAAGCCTCTGGTTCTGCTGATGATGTTGGAGGTTGATGCAGCATCCCCTCCTCCACCTTCATCCTGGGATTATGTGTGCTGCAGTGGTGGTGATCAGACCCGCCCAGCTTAGTGACACGTGGACTTTAGTGCACTTACACATGCACATCTTGGCACACTTTAGTGCACTTACACATGCACATCTTGGCACACTTTAGTGCACTTACACATGGACATCTTGGCACACTTTAGTGCACTTACACATGGACATATTGGCACACTTTAGTGCACTTACACATGGACATCTTGGCACACTTTAGTGCACTTACACATGGACATCTTGGCACACTTTAGTGCACTTACACATGGACATCTTGGCACACTTTAGTGCACCTACACATGCACATCTTGGCACACTTTAGTGCACTTACACATGCACATCTTGGCACACTTTAGTGCACTTACACATGGACATCTTGGCACACTTTAGTGCACTTACACATGCACATCTTGGCACACTTTAGTGCACTTACACATGGACATCTTGGCACACTTTAGTGCACTTACACATGGACATATTGGCACACTTTAGTGCACTTACACATGGACATCTTGGCACACTTTAGTGCACTTACACATGGACATCTTGGCACACTTTAGTGCACTTACACATGGACATCTTGGCACACTTTAGTGCACTTACACATGCACATCTTGGCACACTTTAGTGCACTTACACATGGACATCTTGGCACACTTTAGTGCACTTACACATGGACATATTGGCACACTTTAGTGCACTTACACATGGACATCTTGGCACACTTTAGTGCACTTACACATGGACATCTTGGCACACTTTAGTGCACTTACACATGGACATCTTGGCACACTTTAGTGCACTTACACATGGACATCTTGGCACACTTTAGTGCACTTACACATGGACATCTTGGCACACTTTAGTGCACTTACACATGGACATCTTGGCACACTTTAGTGCACTTACACATGGACATCTTGGCACACTTTAGTGCACTTACACATGCACATCTTGGCACACTTTAGTGCACTTACACATGGACATCTTGGCACACTTTAGTGCACTTACACATGGACATCTTGGTACACTTTAGTGCACTTACACATGCACATCTTGGCACACTTTAGTGCACTTACACATGGACATCTTGGCACACTTTAGTGCACTTACACATGGACATCTTGGCACACTTTAGTGCACTTACACATGGACATCTTGGCACACTTTAGTGCACTTACACATGGACATCTTGGCATACTTTAGTGCACTTACACATGGACATCTTGGCACACTTTAGTGCACTTACACATGCACATCTTGGCACACTTTAGTGCACTTACACATGGACATCTTGGCACACTTTAGTGCCAGATAAAAGACATGTACTCATTGAAAAATGACAATAACGCTCTTTTTTTGCCATACTGATGTAGTACAGTTCTAGTTAAACAAACAAAAAGGCAGATACATCTATAAATATGGGTGGAACCCTACTTGATGTTATACTGTGACAGTACTCACTATTTGCCAGTGTTGAGGGGTGTACAGTACCATACATGAATTGTGACAGTACTCACTATTTGCCAGTGTTGAGGAGTGTACAGTACCATACATGAATTGTGACAGTACTCACTATTTGCCAGTGTTGAGGGGTGTACAGTACCATACATGAATTGTGACAGTACTCACTATTTGCCAGTGTTGAGGAGTGTACAGTACCATACATGAATTGTGACAGTACTCACTATTTGCCAGTGTTGAGGAGTGTACAGTACCATACATGAATTGTGACAGTACTCACTATTTGCCAGTGTTGAGGGGTGTACAGTACCATACATGAATTGTGACAGTACTCACTATTTGCCAGTGTTGAGGAGTGTACAGTACCATACATGAATTGTGACAGTACTCACTATTTGCCAGTGTTGAGGAGTGTACAGTACCATACATGAATTGTGACAGTACTCACTATTTGCCAGTGTTGAGGGGTGTACAGTACCATACATGAATTGTGACAGTACTCACTATTTGCCAGTGTTGAGGAGTGTACAGTACCATACATGAATTGTGACAGTACTCACTATTTGCCAGTGTTGAGGGGTGTACAGTACCATACATGAATTGTGACAGTACTCACTATTTGCCAGTGTTGAGGAGTGTACAGTACCATACATGAATTGTGACAGTACTCACTATTTGCCAGTGTTGAGGAGTGTACAGTACCATACATGAATTGTGACAGTACTCACTATTTGCCAGTGTTGAGGAGTGTACAGTACCATACATGAATTGTGACAGTACTCACTATTTGCCAGTGTTGAGGGGTGTACAGTACCATACATGAATTGTGACAGTACTCACTATTTGCCAGTGTTGAGGAGTGTACAGTACCATACATGAAGTTTGCACCCACCCTGGTTTTACTGTCAAGGCATTCACATCTAATGCATGCTCATTGCTGCAGGCCCACACACACACACACACACACACACACACACACACACACACACACACACACACACACACACACACACACCCACACACACACACACACACACACACACACACACACACACACACACACACACACACACACACACACACACCATCAAGTCAGTCAGCTCCAATAAGTGTCTCCCTAGCAGCAAGTCCTCCAAGCACCGCCTCTAAAAGATGCTGTTGTGCTACCTTTTGCCGCATCAGAGCCGTAGTTCAAGTGAAAGTACCACTGATAGTCACACACACACTAAGTGTGGCCAAATTATTCTCTGCATTTGACCCATCACCCTTGTTCGCCCCCTGGGAGGTGAGGGGAGCAGTGAGCAGCAGCGGTGGCCGTGCCCAGGAATCATTTTTGGTGATTTAACCCCCAATTCCAAGCCTTGATGCTGAGTGCCAAGCAGGGAGGTAATGGCTCCCATTGTTATAGTCTTTGGTATGACTCGGCCGGGGTTTGAACTCACAACCTACCCATCTCAGGGCGGACCCTCTAACCACTAGACCACTAACACAACCTACCCATCTCAGGGCGGACACTCTAACCACTAGACCACTAACACAACCTACCCATCTCAGGGCGGACACTCTAACCACTAGACCACTAACACAACCTACCCATCTCAGGGCGGACACTCTAACCACTAGACCACTAACACAACCTACCCATCTCAGGGCGGACACTCTAACCACTAGACCACTAACACAACCTACCCATCTCAGGGCAGACACTCTAACCACTAGACCACTAACACAACCTACCCATCTCAGGGCGGACACTCTAACCACTAGACCACTAACACAACCTACCCATCTCAGGGCGGACACTCTAACCACTAGACCACTAACACAACCTACCCATCTCAGGGCGGACACTCTAACCACTAGACCACTAACACAACCTACCCATCTCAGGGCGGACACTCTAACCACTAGACCACTAACACAACCTACCCATCTCAGGGCGGACACTCTAACCACTAGACCACTAACACAACCTACCCATCTCAGGGCGGACACTCTAACCACTAGACCACTAACACAACCTACCCATCTCAGGGCGGACACTCTAACCACTAGACCACTAACACAGCCTACCCATCTCAGGGCGGACACTCTAACCACTAGACCACTAACACAACCTACCCATCTCAGGGCGGACACTCTAACCACTAGACCACTAACACAACCTACCCATCTCAGGGCAGACACTCTAACCACTAGACCACTAACACAACCTACCCATCTCAGGGCAGACCCTCTAACCACTAGACCACTAACACAACCTACCCATCTCAGGGCAGACACTCTAACCACTAGACCACTAACACAACCTACCCATCTCAGGGCAGACACTCTAACCACTAGACCACTAACACAACCTACCCATCTCAGGGCGGACCCTCTAACCACTAGACCACTAACACAACCTACCCATCTCAGGGCGGACACTCTAACCACTAGACCACTAACACAACCTACCCATCTCAGGGCGGACACTCTAACCACTAGACCACTAACACAACCTACCCATCTCAGGGCGGACACTCTAACCACTAGACCACTAACACAACCTACCCATCTCAGGGCGGACCCTCTAACCACTAGACCACTAACACAACCTACCCATCTCAGGGCGGACACTCTAACCCAGGGGTCACCAACCTTTTTGAAACCAAGGGCTACTTCTTGGGTACTGATTAATGCGAAGGGCTACCAGTTTGATACACACTTAAATAAATTGCCAGAAGTAGCCAATTTGCTCAATATACCTTTAACTCTGTTATTATTAATACTTAATGATATTTATCTTTGTGGAAACACTGATCATCTTAATGATTTCTCACAATAAATATATATAGAAACAGATAAATATCAATATGCAACACTTTATTTTTATATTTTCTCTAAGTGCACATTTTTCAAATTGAACATTTTCAAATGATCACTTCTAAGACAGTCTTGTGAAATCACAATATCCCATTTTAACTAGCTAGCCACTAACATTGTTTAACAAATCATGAATTACTTTGCACCATGTTTGTACAAATAATAACTCATATAAAATACAAAAGTAAACTCTCAAATTTTTAAATCATGTCACACTTTGAACTGGACACCAAATCTGTTATCTGTTTCTTTGTCAGTTAGTGGGAAGCCTGGCATTGCATGCTGTTAACTAGTGTGTTGTACTCTGGTGTGTAACTTGACACTGCAACTCTGAGTGAGTCTTGCAGATGTGCATCAGTGAGGCGTGTTCTGTGTTTGTTCTTGATGAAGTTCATGTCAGAAAAGTCTGATTCACAAAGATAAGATTTTTCCTCATTGTTTGCGGAACCTTCTTAATCTTTTGGACATATTTTCACAGCAATCTGGCCTTAAGCTTAATTATGATAAATGTAAAATGTTAAGGATCGGAAATCTAAAGGGAACGTCCTTTCGAATGGAATGCAAAGTGCCTGTTTTGTGGACAGATGGACCAGTTAACATACTTGGTGTTGTTGTCCCAGAAAATCTGGAAGATCTAGGCTCAGTAAATTATGATAATCGACTAAGAAAGCTGGACAAAATTATGCAATTATGGAAAGGGAAATCCCTAACCTTGTATGGTAAAATGTCTATTGCCAACTCGTTAATTATTCCTCAATTTATTTATTTGTTTTTGTCATTACCAGCTCCATCACAAAACTTTTTTAAGATTTATGAGTGGAGGGTCTTCGATTTTGTTTGGAACGGCAAACCAGAAAAGATTAAAAGACAGGTTTTGTACAAAGAGTATGAATATGGGGGCCTGAAACTTCTCAACCTTGAAGCTATGTGTCTGTCTTTAAAAGCATCAATTGTTCCAAAGATGTATTTAAACATTGAGTGGTACACAAATGTCCTGTTGGACAAAAAACATGTACTGTATCAAAAGAAATTGTATCCTTTTTTACAAGTGATCCCCTCCCAGAGAGTCTGCTGGGAAACATGGCGGGGTTCATAAAGGAAACAATCCACTCATAGTGGTGTTTTCAATTTTATGTGCCAGAAAAAAGAGACGATATTTTGCAGCAGTTAATATGGATGAACTCTAATATTGTAATAGATGGAAAGCCTTTCTTTTGGAAAAATATGTTTGAAAGAGGAATCATTTTTGTCAATGATATTATCAATGAGAATGGTAAAATTATGAAGTATGATGAATTTAGAGCTATGTATGGTGATGCTTGCTCAAGCTTTTCATTTTATCAACTAACTGGAGTAATTGGGTAAAGATGGAAACAAATAATTAATTATGGAACTACTAAATTATTAGTTTGTAAACCTCTAATAAGAAATTCTAGTTGGCGAAAAGGAACTAAAATAAATAGAAAAAGATATAATTTTTATTTAATAAAGAAATCTTTGAAGGCTGCCTCATACAACACAAATGGAAAATGGGAGGACTTTTTTGACTGCCTGTTGCCATGGGATGCCATATTCAAACTAATCTATAAAACCACTATCGATGTGCAAAATCGTTATTTTCAAATTAAAATTATTTATAACTTCTTACCCACAGGGAAAATGTTAAAATTAGGGAATATGACAGAGTCAGATGATTGCCCATTTTGTTGTCAGGAGCCTGAATCCACCCTGCATTTGTTTTGGTATTGTCATATTGTGTCTTTGTTTTGGGTGGAAGTTGAAAAAATGTGTTTAAGGATTGGTTTGTTTATGAAGCTTAATGTGGTTTCTGTTATTTTAGGAGAGTTCATTGACAATCATGATTTAGTCAATTTAATTATAGTACTCGGTAAAATGTTTATTTTTAAGGCCAAAAACAGATATTCACTTAGTATTACTTTCTTTAAAACATTTATTCAGTATTTTCTAACTTTAGAAAGTTACATGGTTGAAAACGATAATGATGCCAAAAAACATTAAAAAAAAGATGAGAAGTCCTCAAAGGCTTATTTTGAAAGTATAATTATGTTTATAGATTATATGATATCTGTTGTTGTGTTCCCTAATTTGAGTGACCTGGACATAATCTGGACTGTACATAAATGCTTATTTTGAAAATGTAATTTTGTTTATAAATTATATGCAATCTGTTGTGTTCCCTAATTTTTTTCTGTGTACATGAATGAAGGTGTGTGTTGCTGAGTCCGACTTGGACATTATCTGGACTGGGCCTGGTTTAAAAAACCCTTTAAACAAATCTAATTTCATTGAAAACCTGGTCTGTTGAAGATAAGGCCCTTTTTTAAAAAATAAAATAAAATGAGATAAATAAATAAAAAACATTTTCTTGGATAAAAAAGAAAGTAAAACAATATAAAAATAATTACATAAAAAATAGTAATTAATGAAAATGTTAGTGGACCAGCAGCCTATACAATCATGTGTGCTTCAGGGACTGTGTCCCTTGCAGATGTGTTGTCTATGTTGTGGGAACCAGAATATTGGTAGCAGAAAGAAATAACCCCTTTTGTGTGAGTGGGTGTGGATGAGTGTGCATGGGGGAGGTTGTTTGGGTTGATGCACTGATTGAAAGTGTATCTTGTGTTTTTTCTATGTAGATTTAATTTTTTTTTTTTAATTTTTTTTAATTTTTTTTATTTTTTTTTAAATGTTTTTAATTTTTTTTTTTTTTAGAACAGGCCCGCGGGCGACTCATCTGGTCCTTACGGGCGACCTGGTGCCCGCGGGCACCGCGTTGGTGACCCCTGCTCTAACCACTAGACCACTAACACAACCTACCCATCTCAGGGCAGACACTCTAACCACTAGACCACTAACACAACCTACCCATCTCAGGGCGGACCCTCTAACCACTAGACCACTAACACAACCTACCCATCTCAGGGCAGACACTCTAACCACTAGACCACTAACACAACCTACCCATCTCAGGGCGGACACTCTAACCACTAGACCACTAACACAACCTACCCATCTCAGGGCAGACACTCTAACCACTAGACCACTAACACAACCTACCCATCTCAGGGCGGACACTCTAACCACTAGACCACTAACACAACCTACCCATCTCAGGGCAGACACTCTAAACACTAGACCACTAACACAACCTACCCATCTCAGGGCGGACACTCTAACCACTAGACCACTAACACAACCTACCCATCTCAGGGCGGACACTCTAACCACTAGGCCACTAACACCACCTACCCATCTCAGGGCAGACACTCTAACCACTAGACCACTAACACCACCTACCCATCTCAGGGCAGACACTCTAACCACTAGACCACTAACACCACCTACCCATCTCAGGGCAGACACTCTAACCACTAGGCCACTAACACCACCTACCCATCTCAGGGCAGACACTCTAACCACTAGACCACTAACACAACCTACTCATCTCAGGGCAGACACTCTAACCACTAGACCACTAACACAACCTACCCATCTCAGGGCAGACACTCTAACCACTAGACCACTAACACAACCTACCCATCTCAGGGCAGACACTCTAACCACTAGACCACTAACACAACCTACCCATCTCAGGGCGGACACTCTAACCACTAGACCACTAACACAACCTACCCATCTCAGGGCAGACACTCTAACCACTAGACCACTAACACAACCTACCCATCTCAGGGTGGACACTCTAACCACTAGACCACTAACACAACCTACCCATCTCAGGGCAGACACTCTAAACACTAGACCACTAACACAACCTACCCATCTCAGGGCGGACACTCTAACCACTAGACCACTAACACAACCTACCCATCTCAGGGCGGACACTCTAACCACTAGGCCACTAACACCACCTACCCATCTCAGGGCAGACACTCTAACCACTAGACCACTAACACCACCTACCCATCTCAGGGCAGACACTCTAACCACTAGACCACTAACACAACCTACCCATCTCAGGGCAGACACTCTAACCACTAGGCCACTAACACCACCTACCCATCTCAGGGCAGACACTCTAACCACTAGACCACTAACACCACCTACCCATCTCAGGGCAGACACTCTAACCACTAGGCCACTAACACAACCTACCCATCTCAGGGCAGACACTCTAACCACTAGACCACTAACACAACCTACTCATCTCAGGGCAGACACTCTAACCACTAGACCACTAACACAACCTACCCATCTCAGGGCAGACACTCTAACCACTAGACCACTAACACAACCTACCCATCTCAGGGCAGACACTCTAACCACTAGACCACTAACACAACCTACCCATCTCAGGGCAGACACTCTAACCACTAGACCACTAACACAACCTACCCATCTCAGGGCAGACACTCTAACCACTAGGCCACTAACAGAAGATCCAGCATTGATCCACCTGTATCGCAAGAAAACTTTTATTCACTTTGTCCATACATGCAGCACTCCTCCACTGTCACATGTCATGTATTACATGCAGCACTCCTCCACTGTCACATGTCATGTATTACATGCAGCACTCCTCCACTGTCACATGTCATGTATTACATGCAGCACTCCTCCACTGTCACATGTCATGTATTACATGCAGCACTCCTCCACTGTCACATGTCATGTATTACATGCAGCACTCCTCCACTGTCACATGTCATGTATTACATGCATACAACAGTTATAGCCACATTAGCATGTGCGCTACAGTGCTAACAATACACTTACATTTGAACAGCAAGATAATTAGCAAGTCAGTAAAGTGGAATGTTTGATCAAGTGAAATGAGTCAAGCACAGAACAATGGCAATTATTAACCTATTTATTATTAACCATCTGGAATGGACTTATGCTGTCTTTAAGTTGAAGGGGAGTGTAATTGTTTTTTTGGTGACACGTAGTGGCCACAACAATTCATGAAGTTAAGCTCAGGATGCAGTAAATTGAATGATGCGGACACGTTTGTTACTGGATACTTTCTAATAGGCTTCTGCCTTGGAGATTTTGTATGTGTAAGTAATATGCAACTATACTTATTGTAATATTTGTTTATATTGACACTGCACTATTATTTAATGATTGTTACGTATGTCTAGCTTGTGTGCTATTGTGTGCTTAGCTGTTGTGTAGCTCCTAGTAGCCTATAGCCTAGCATGTTTACCTTTTGTATAAGACTTTCATATAATAGAAGAAAGTGGACAGCTTTGCACAAGTAGCACTGCTTGTATCGCACATGATATCACACACAAGTAAGTAGCACTGCTTGTATCGCACATTTTACATACAAGCTGAGATCATCTGATACTTGGGTTTTTTTGTGGATGTCGCATCGATATTCAATATCACGATCAGATGGGGACACCCATACTATTGACTGAAGAAAAACAAAATGTCTGTCACTAACAGACGGATAGTTGGCACACTTTAAGATGTGTAGCGAAGCCTGCCTTATATATATTTTTTATTTTAATAAACAAAGCTATTGTCTGTGAAGTCCTGGACGTACAATATATATAAGGTTGTATCTAGCTAGGGACATGTATCATGTCCATGTCGCCACCAGAGAGCACCTCTGCCAACACAACACAACAAACCCTCAACTATTACAACCTGCAGGCAAGTTTTGGTTATGCAGATCATATGATACCAGTTTTGTAATGTTTCACTTCTCTCTGTCTATGTTTAATGAAGGGACTGTGTAGTGCTGTCATGTTAAACTCAACAAATATTCTGTGGAAATGTTTTTTCTTCAAATGGACCTCATTGTGTTGCCTAATAAACACTCACTGGACACTTATTGGTATAAAGATTATGTTAGACCCACTATGGACTGGACTCTCACTATTATGTTAGACCCACTATGGACTGGACTCTCACACTATTATGTTAGACCCACTATGGACTGGACTCTCACTATTATGTTAGATCCACTATGGACTGGACTCTCACACTATTATGTTAGATCCACTATGGACTGGACTCTCACACTATTATGTTAGATCCACTATGGACTGGACTCTCACACTATTATATTAGATCCACTATGGACTGGTATCTCACACTATTATGTTAGATCCACTATGGACTGGACTCTCACTATTATGTTAGATCCACTATGGACTGGACTCTCACACTATTATGTTAGACCCACTATGGACTGGACTCTCACACTATTATGTTAGATCCACTATGGACTGGACTCTCACACTATTATGTTAGATCCACTATGGACTGGACTCTCACTATTATGTTAGATCCACTATGGACTGGACTCTCACTATTATGTTAGACCCACTATGGACTGGACTCTCACACTATTATGTTAGACCCACTATGGACTGGACTCTCACTATTATGTTAGATCCACTATGGACTGGACTCTCACACTATTATGTTAGATCCACTATGGACTGGACTCTCACACTATTATGTTAGATCCACTATGGACTGGACTCTCACACTATTATATTAGATCCACTATGGACTGGTATCTCACACTATTATGTTAGATCCACTATGGACTGGACTCTCACTATTATGTTAGATCCACTATGGACTGGACTCTCACACTATTATGTTAGATCCACTATGGACTGGACTCTCACTATTATGTCAGATCCACTATGGACTGGACACTCACTATTATGTTAGATCCACTATGGACTGGACTCTCACTATTATGTTAGATCCACTATGGACTGGACTCTCACACTATTATGTTAGACCCACTATGGACTGGACTCTCACTATTATGTTAGATCCACTATGGACTGGACTCTCACACTATTATGTTAGATCCACTATGGACTGGACTCTCACTATTATGTTAGACCCACTATGGACTGGACTCTCTCTATTATGTTAGACCCACTATGGACTGGACTCTCACACTATTATGTTAGACCCACTATGGACTGGACTCTCACACTATTATGTTAGATCCACTATGGACTGGACTCTCACACTATTATGTTAGATCCACTATGGACTGGACTCTCACTATTATGTTAGATCCACTATGGACTGGACTCTCACACTATTATGTTAGATCCACTATGGACTGGACTCTCACACTATTATGTTAGACCCACTATGGACTGGACTCTCACTATTATGTTAGATCCACTATGGACTGGACTCTCACACTATTATGTTAGATCCACTATGGACTGGACTCTCACACTATTATGTTAGATCCACTATGGACTGGACTCTCACACTATTATATTAGATCCACTATGGACTGGTATCTCACACTATTATGTTAGATCCACTATGGACTGGACTCTCACTATTATGTTAGATCCACTATGGACTGGACTCTCACACTATTATGTTAGATCCACTATGGACTGGACTCTCACACTATTATGTTAGATCCACTATGGACTGGACTCTCACACTATTATGTTAGATCCACTATGGACTGGACTCTCACTATTATGTTAGATCCACTATGGACTGGACTCTCACACTATTATGTTAGATCCACTATGGACTGGACTCTCACTATTATGTCAGATCCACTATGGACTGGACACTCACTATTATGTTAGATCCACTATGGACTGGACTCTCACTATTATGTTAGATCCACTATGGACTGGACTCTCACTATTACGTTAGATCCACTATGGACTGGACTCTCACTATTATGTTAGATCCACTATGGACTGGACTCTCACACTATTATGTTAGATCCACTATGGACTGGACTCTCACTATTATGTTAGACCCACTATGGACTGGACTCTCTCTATTATGTTAGACCCACTATGGACTGGACTCTCACACTATTATGTTAGACCCACTATGGACTGGACTCTCACACTATTATGTTAGATCCACTATGGACTGGACTCTCACACTATTATGTTAGATCCACTATGGACTGGACTCTCACTATTATGTTAGATCCACTATGGACTGGACTCTCACACTATTATGTTAGATCCACTATGGACTGGACTCTCACACTATTATGTTAGATCCACTATGGACTGGACTCTCACACTATTATGTTAGATCCACTATGGACTGGACTCTCACTATTATGTTAGATCCACTATGGACTGGACTCTCACACTATTATGTTAGATCCACTATGGACTGGACTCTCACACTATTATGTTAGATCCACTATGGACTGGACTCTCACTATTATGTTAGATCCACTATGGACTGGACTCTCACACTATTATATTAGATCCACTATGGACTGGACTCTCACTATTATGTTAGATCCACTATGGACTGGACTCTCACTATTATGTTAGACCCACTATGGACTGGACTCTCACACTATTATGTTAGACCCACTATGGACTGGACTCTCACTATTATGTTAGATCCACTATGGACTGGACTCTCACACTATTATGTTAGATCCACTATGGACTGGACTCTCACACTATTATGTTAGATCCACTATGGACTGGACTCTCACACTATTATATTAGATCCACTATGGACTGGTATCTCACACTATTATGTTAGATCCACTATGGACTGGACTCTCACTATTATGTTAGATCCACTATGGACTGGACTCTCACACTATTATGTTAGATCCACTATGGACTGGACTCTCACACTATTATGTTAGATCCACTATGGACTGGACTCTCACACTATTATGTTAGATCCACTATGGACTGGACTCTCACTATTATGTTAGATCCACTATGGACTGGACTCTCACACTATTATGTTAGATCCACTATGGACTGGACTCTCACTATTATGTCAGATCCACTATGGACTGGACACTCACTATTATGTTAGATCCACTATGGACTGGACTCTCACTATTATGTTAGATCCACTATGGACTGGACTCTCACTATTACGTTAGATCCACTATGGACTGGACTCTCACTATTATGTTAGATCCACTATGGACTGGACTCTCACACTATTATGTTAGATCCACTATGGACTGGACTCTCACTATTATGTTAGACCCACTATGGACTGGACTCTCTCTATTATGTTAGACCCACTATGGACTGGACTCTCACACTATTATGTTAGACCCACTATGGACTGGACTCTCACACTATTATGTTAGATCCACTATGGACTGGACTCTCACACTATTATGTTAGATCCACTATGGACTGGACTCTCACTATTATGTTAGATCCACTATGGACTGGACTCTCACACTATTATGTTAGATCCACTATGGACTGGACTCTCACACTATTATGTTAGATCCACTATGGACTGGACTCTCACACTATTATGTTAGATCCACTATGGACTGGACTCTCACTATTATGTTAGATCCACTATGGACTGGACTCTCACACTATTATGTTAGATCCACTATGGACTGGACTCTCACACTATTATGTTAGATCCACTATGGACTGGACTCTCACTATTATGTTAGATCCACTATGGACTGGACTCTCACACTATTATGTTAGATCCACTATGGACTGGACTCTCACTATTATGTTAGATCCACTATGGACTGGACTCTCACACTATTATGTTAGATCCACTATGGACTGGACTCTCACACTATTATGTTAGATCCACTATGGACTGGACTCTCACACTATTATGTTAGATCCACTATGGACTGGACTCTCACACTATTATGTTAGATCCACTATGGACTGGACTCTCACTATTATGTTAGATCCACTATGGACTGGACTCTCACACTATTATGTTAGATCCACTATGGACTGGACTCTCACTATTATGTCAGATCCACTATGGACTGGACTCTCACTATTATGTTAGATCCACTATGGACTGGACTCTCACTATTATGTTAGATCCACTATGGACTGGACTCTCACTATTATGTTAGATCCACTATGGACTGGACTCTCACACTATTATGTTAGATCCACTATGGACTGGACTCTCACTATTATGTTAGATCCACTATGGACTGGACTCTCACACTATTATGTTAGATCCACTATGGACTGGACTCTCACTATTATGTCAGATCCACTATGGACTGGACTCTCACTATTATGTTAGATCCACTATGGACTGGACTCTCACTATTATGTTAGATCCACTATGGACTGGACTCCCACTATTACGTTAGATCCACTATGGACTGGACTCTCACTATTATGTTAGATCCACTATGGACTGGACTCTCACACTATTATGTTAGATCCACTATGGACTGGACTCTCACTATTATGTTAGACCCACTATGGACTGGACTCTCTCTATTATGTTAGACCCACTATGGACTGGACTCTCACACTATTATGTTAGACCCACTATGGACTGGACTCTCACTATTATGTTAGATCCACTATGGACTGGACTCTCACACTATTATGTTAGATCCACTATGGACTGGACTCTCACACTATTATGTTAGATCCACTATGGACTGGACTCTCACTATTATGTTAGATCCACTATGGACTGGACTCTCACACTATTATATTAGATCCACTATGGACTGGACTCTCACACTATTATGTTAGATCCACTATGGACTGGACTCTCACTATTATGTTAGATCCACTATGGACTGGACTCTCACACTATTATGTTAGATCCACTATGGACTGGACTCTCACACTATTATGTTAGATCCACTATGGACTGGACTCTCACACTATTATGTTAGATCCACTATGGACTGGACTCTCACACTATTATGTTAGATCCACTATGGACTGGACTCTCACTATTATGTTAGATCCACTATGGACTGGACTCTCACACTATTATGTTAGATCCACTATGGACTGGACTCTCACTATTATGTCAGATCCACTATGGACTGGACTCTCACTATTATGTTAGATCCACTATGGACTGGACTCTCACTATTATGTTAGATCCACTATGGACTGGACTCTCACTATTATGTTAGATCCACTATGGACTGGACTCTCACTATTATATTAGATCCACTATGGACTGGACTCTCACACTATTATGTTAGATCCAGTATGGACTGGACTCTCACTATTATGTTAGATCCACTATGGACTGGACTCTCACTATTATGTTCGATCCACTATGGACTGGACTCTCACTATTATGTTAGATCCACTATGGACTGGACTCTCACACTATTATGTTAGATCCACTATGGACTGGACTCTCACTATTATGTTAGATCCACTATGGACTGGACTCTCACACTATTATGTTAGATCCACTATGGACTGGACTCTCACACTATTATGTTAGATCCACTATGGACTGGACTCTCACACTATTATGTTAGATCCACTATGGACTGGACTCTCACTATTATGTTAGATCCACTATGGACTGGACTCTCACTATTATGTTAGATCCACTATGGACTGGACTCTCACTATTATGTTAGATCCACTATTGACTGGACTCTCACACTATTATGTTAGATCCACTATGGACTGGACTCTCACTATTATGTTAGATCCACTATGGACTGGACTCTCACACTATTATGTTAGATCCACTATGGACTGGACTCTCACTATTATGTCAGATCCACTATGGACTGGACTCTCACTATTATGTTAGATCCACTATGGACTGGACTCTCACTATTATGTTAGATCCACTATGGACTGGACTCTCACTATTATGTTAGATCCACTATGGACTGGACTCTCACACTATTATGTTAGATCCACTATGGACTGGACTCTCACTATTATGTTAGATCCACTATGGACTGGACTCTCACTATTATGTTAGATCCACAATAGACTGGACTCTCACTATTATGTTAGATCCACTATGGACTGGACTCTCACACTATTATGTTAGATCCACTATGGACTGGACTCTCACTATTATGTTAGATCCACTATGGACTGGACTCTCACACTATTATGTTAGATCCACTATGGACTGGACTCTCACACTATTATGTTAGATCCACTATGGACTGGACTCTCACTATTATGTTAGATCCACTATGGACTGGACTCTCACACTATTATATTAGATCCACTATGGACTGGACTCTCACACTATTATGTTAGATCCACTATGGACTGGACTCTCACTATTATGTTAGATCCACTATGGACTGGACTCTCACACTATTATGTTAGATCCACTATGGACTGGACTCTCACTATTATGTTAGACCCACTATGGACTGGACTCTCTCTATTATGTTAGACCCACTATGGACTGGACTCTCACACTATTATGTTAGACCCACTATGGACTGGACTCTCACTATTATGTTAGATCCACTATGGACTGGACTCTCACACTATTATGTTAGATCCACTATGGACTGGACTCTCACACTATTATGTTAGATCCACTATGGACTGGACTCTCACTATTATGTTAGATCCACTATGGACTGGACTCTCACACTATTATATTAGATCCACTATGGACTGGACTCTCACACTATTATGTTAGATCCACTATGGACTGGACTCTCACTATTATGTTAGATCCACTATGGACTGGACTCTCACACTATTATGTTAGATCCACTATGGACTGGACTCTCACACTATTATGTTAGATCCACTATGGACTGGACTCTCACACTATTATGTTAGATCCACTATGGACTGGACTCTCACACTATTATGTTAGATCCACTATGGACTGGACTCTCACTATTATGTTAGATCCACTATGGACTGGACTCTCACACTATTATGTTAGATCCACTATGGACTGGACTCTCACTATTATGTCAGATCCACTATGGACTGGACTCTCACTATTATGTTAGATCCACTATGGACTGGACTCTCACTATTATGTTAGATCCACTATGGACTGGACTCTCACTATTATGTTAGATCCACTATGGACTGGACTCTCACTATTATATTAGATCCACTATGGGACGGCGTGGCGCAGTTGGGAGAGTGGCCGTGCCAGCAACCTGAGGGTTCCTGGTTCAATCCCCACCTTCTACCAACCTCGCCACGTCCGTTGTGTCCTTGAGCAAGACACTTCACCCTTGCTCCTGATGGGTCGTGGTTAGGGCCTTGCATGGCAGCTCCCGCCATCAGTGTGTGAATGTGTGTGTGAATGGGTGAATGTGGAAATAGTGTCAAAGCGCTTTGAGTACCTTGAAGGTAGAAAAGCGCTATATAAGTATAACCCATTTACCATTTACCATTTATTATGTTAGATCCACTATGGACTGGACTCTCACTATTATGTTAGATCCACTATGGACTGGACTCTCACTATTATGTTAGATCCACAATAGACTGGACTCTCACTATTATGTTAGATCCACTATGGACTGGACTCTCACACTATTATGTTAGATCCACTATGGACTGGACTCTCACTATTATGTTAGATCCACTATGGACTGGACTCTCACACTATTATGTTAGATCCACTATGGACTGGACTCTCACACTATTATGTTAGATCCACTATGGACTGGACTCTCACTATTATGTTAGATCCACTATGGACTGGACTCTCACACTATTATATTAGATCCACTATGGACTGGACTCTCACACTATTATGTTAGATCCACTATGGACTGGACTCTCACTATTATGTTAGATCCACTATGGACTGGACTCTCACACTATTATGTTAGATCCACTATGGACTGGACTCTCACACTATTATGTTAGATCCACTATGGACTGGACTCTCACACTATTATGTTAGATCCACTATGGACTGGACTCTCACACTATTATGTTAGATCCACTATGGACTGGACTCTCACTATTATGTTAGATCCACTATGGACTGGACTCTCACACTATTATGTTAGATCCACTATGGACTGGACTCTCACTATTATGTCAGATCCACTATGGACTGGACTCTCACTATTATGTTAGATCCACTATGGACTGGACTCTCACTATTATGTTAGATCCACTATGGACTGGACTCTCACTATTATGTTAGATCCACTATGGACTGGACTCTCACACTATTATGTTAGATCCACTATGGACTGGACTCTCACTATTATGTTAGATCCACTATGGACTGGACTCTCACACTATTATGTTAGATCCACTATGGACTGGACTCTCACTATTATGTCAGATCCACTATGGACTGGACTCTCACTATTATGTTAGATCCACTATGGACTGGACTCTCACTATTATGTTAGATCCACTATGGACTGGACTCCCACTATTACGCTAGATCCACTATGGACTGGACTCTCACTATTATGTTAGATCCACTATGGACTGGACTCTCACACTATTATGTTAGATCCACTATGGACTGGACTCTCACTATTATGTTAGACCCACTATGGACTGGACTCTCTCTATTATGTTAGACCCACTATGGACTGGACTCTCACACTATTATGTTAGACCCACTATGGACTGGACTCTCACTATTATGTTAGATCCACTATGGACTGGACTCTCACACTATTATGTTAGATCCACTATGGACTGGACTCCCACACTATTATGTTAGATCCACTATGGACTGGACTCTCACTATTATGTTAGATCCACTATGGACTGGAATCTCACACTATTATATTAGATCCACTATGGACTGGACTCTCACACTATTATGTTAGATCCACTATGGACTGGACTCTCACTATTATGTTAGATCCACTATGGACTGGACTCTCACACTATTATGTTAGATCCACTATGGACTGGACTCTCACACTATTATGTTAGATCCACTATGGACTGGACTCTCACACTATTATGTTAGATCCACTATGGACTGGACTCTCACACTATTATGTTAGATCCACTATGGACTGGACTCTCACTATTATGTTAGATCCACTATGGACTGGACTCTCACACTATTATGTTAGATCCACTATGGACTGGACTCTCACTATTATGTCAGATCCACTATG
This sequence comes from Entelurus aequoreus, assembly GCF_033978785.1. NCBI lineage: Eukaryota > Metazoa > Chordata > Actinopteri > Syngnathiformes > Syngnathidae > Entelurus > Entelurus aequoreus. The sequence goes on along the minus strand of NW_026908044.1, from coordinate 97,358 downwards.
GACTGGACTCTCACTATTATGTTAGATCCACTATGGACTGGACTCTCACTATTATGTTGGATCCACTATGGACTGGACTCTCACTATTATGTTAGATCCACTATGGACTGGACTCTCACTATTATATTAGATCCACTATGGACTGGACTCTCACACTATTATGTTAGATCCAGTGGAGGCTGGTGACTTCCAGAATTGAGGAGGCCATTTTTTTCCGCTTGCTCACTTCACTCGCGATGGAATGTTCCCTGTTCTCTTATCTGTCTTTGTGCTGGCCAAAGGCATACTATTTGGAGTGTAAGCTACAGTCAGAAAGTTCTTGCTGATGCAATTCATTGTGCAGAGCTTAGCCTTGTGCCTTCCTGAAGAAATTACATTGCTGTAAGTCTATGAGCCTGCCTGATAATTAAGCTGAGAAATGACGTTTGGATGTTATATAAACGCCAAGTGAACATGTGTAAAAGGCAGGGATTTTAATTATGTAGTTAAAAACAATTTTGTTTAGCTTACATTTTTCATTCTTCTACAGCTTCAACATGTAATCACCAATTTAATCAAGTTTAGCATATAAAAAAGATAAGATAACACTTTCTTTATCATATGTAGTTTTATTCAATATATTTAATATAAAATATGTAAACATATGGTTCCAGTTGGCTTTATCTGCTGAGAAACACAGACAAAATGGAGTGTTATTACTACTGAGAACTAGTGGTGTAACACTGGTAGAGACATCTAATTAGTTCAACTCACATCTGGTTTAGCTGAGGGGCGGCATGCTCTCTCCTGGACTCCACTCCACAGGTTGGTGCTGGCTTCATTTACTGAGAAATACAGGACATGAAATTTTGTGTTATTACTACTGAGAACTAGTGGTGTAACACTGCTATTACTACTGAGAACTAGTGGTATAACACTGGTAGAGATTTCAACCCACCTCTGGTTTAGCTGAGGGGCGAGGGGCTCTCTCCACAACTCCACTCTACGGGTTGCAGCTGGCTTCATCTACTGAGAGACATGAAATGGAGTGTTATTACTACTGAGAACTAGTGGTGTAACACTGGTAGACACCCAGTTCATCCAAAAAGTAATTCAGATTGTACTGCAATTTCTTGAGAGCAAAGTAGTGAGAATACTCACAGGTCGTGTGGATCCAGAACGTGTCCAACTCAGCCATCCATCCCCAGATTTAAAAAAAACTGTAACGTTGATTGCAAAAACGGTCTTGTCTCTGCTTTTTGTTTCCCTTCAACAATTAAAAAAAAAGTACAAAAGAAAATGAAATATAGCCTAGGCCTAGAAAAATAATTTAGGCCTACTTAAAAGTAAAGTCCATTCTCCTGTTTGTTTGTGCTGCAAAGATGTCTATGGTCTTTTCATACCACTGTGGATTCTCTCTAAGAGATTTTAGAATCCTTCTTTCAAGTGCGATGATAGCCAAGCTCCTCAGTCGATCTTGTCCGATTGTGTTCCTTGCATACGTTTTCAGTCTTTTCAGACAAGAGAAACTTCTCTCCACCCCGGCAGACGTAGCCCCGATAGAGGCAACGAGACACATTAGTCTGTACAGTTCAGGCATTGCTTCGCTCAGTTCATTGGTTTTCATTGCGCACAGTGAATCACACAACCTAGCGCTGCCCTGGAGGTCCTTGTTATTGTAAAACACCTGCAGTTCTGACTTCAGTTTTACCATATCGAATAAATGACCATAGTTATCTTTCAGACTTGTGAATGCTGCCTGTGGAAACTCTTTTTTGTAGGAGTCATATAGGTCAAAATCTAGAAGCTCCATAAACCTCATACATTCAAGATTTTGAAACCTCTGCTCAATCTGATTTTTAACGCTTACATGGATGGAGTCGTAAAGTCGCTTGTAAACTTCTCTTGGGTCCTCGTTACCTTGTCTGCGTCTTTTGCTGTGATGTGCCGGGTCCTCTGTCACATCTGTTGTTTTACTGAAAATCCTATCAAATACCTGCTCTGACCTCAGCTCCTCTATTGTTTGTAGGAGCCTATTAACTCTGTTTTTACAGAAGGAAATATCCATTGCTTTCTTCTGCAAAATATCAAACACAACATCTGTGTGTGCAAAAATCTGCTCAAATGTAAAAAGCAAAAACATGAATTCAAAGTCTTCTAACTTTGCATTGAATCCATCTGCCATCCTTATAGACTCATCATCCATAGAGGGGTGATTTATGATGTTAGTGAATGTCTCCATCAGGCGGTCTCTGTTTTCAGCCACAGTATTGACGAGACGAGAGGTGAAGTTCCAGCGTGTGGGTGCACTTTTGGGCATTCTGGAACACCTGGTTTCTTCCAACATCATCACTCGTTTGGTCGACTTGCTGAAGAAGGATGTGAACCCACCAAGAGTGGCGAAGAACACCTTGGCCTTGGGGATGTTTTTCAATCCTTGGCAGAGGATGAGATTGAGGCGATGTGCGTAGCAATGCACAAATATATATCTCGCCGATTTCCGAGGTCGTTTTAAGCAAAAGTATTTGGCTATATGAGCTATAAACTTCACGGATGATAGCCAGGGGTGTTCTCTAAATTTCCTGAAAAGCACAAGTTGATAGGACACTCGTAGCCACTATGGCGAGTGTTTGTTTGACTGAAGTGGCTGGCGAATTCTCAAAATGGCTTCTGTGTTGATTAGGAAAGGAAAGGATTGATTCCAAATGAACCAGTAGCATGTGATTGGACGAACAAAATGTCAATCTTTCAGCCCTGGACACAATGCATGGTGAGGCCAGGCCTCCGTTGCCCACCCATTTTCAGTGATCTGGCCAATCACATATTGGCATGAAAAAGCATGCATTACATTGACTTCTATGAGAAGCTAATTTCCTAGGGGAGGCCTGGCCTCCCTTAATACAAACTGATAGGGAAATCTGGCCTGTTGCTTTACAATTGCAATATTGGGTTTTAGCCATGGGAACATTTAGATTTATGAACAAAACTAAAATAATATGAATATAAAAAATAAAAAAATATGTTTTTTGTTAAAATAAATAAATAAAATAAATATATTTATTGTTTTTTTTAAATCTCTCTCTTCTCTCAAATTATTGGGGAGGCCAGGCCTCCTCCACCTCTATGGAGGAGCCTCCACTGGTTAGATCCAGTATGGACTGGACTCTCACTATTATGTTAGATCCACTATGGACTGGACTCTCACTATTATGTTAGATCCACTATGGACTGGACTCTCACTATTATGTTAGATCCACTATGGACTGGACTCTCACACTATTATGTTAGATCCACTATGGACTGGACTCTCACTATTATGTTAGATCCACTATGGACTGGACTCTCACACTATTATGTTAGATCCACTATGGACTGGACTCTCACACTATTATGTTAGATCCACTATGGACTGGACTCTCACACTATTATGTTAGATCCACTATGGACTGGACTCTCACTATTATGTTAGATCCACTATGGACTGGACTCTCACTATTATGTTAGATCCACTATGGACTGGACTCTCACTATTATGTTAGATCCACTATGGACTGGACTCTCACTATTATGTTAGATCCACTATTGACTGGACTCTCACACTATTATGTTAGATCCACTATGGACTGGACTCTCACTATTATGTTAGATCCACTATGGACTGGACTCTCACACTATTATGTTAGATCCACTATGGACTGGACTCTCACTATTATGTCAGATCCACTATGGACTGGACTCTCACTATTATGTTAGATCCACTATGGACTGGACTCTCACTATTATGTTAGATCCACTATGGACTGGACTCTCACTATTATGTTAGATCCACTATGGACTGGACTCTCACTATTATGTTAGATCCACTATGGACTGGACTCTCACACTATTATGTTAGATCCACTATGGACTGGACTCTCACTATTATGTTAGATCCACTATGGACTGGACTCTCACTATTATGTTAGATCCACTATGGACTGGACTCTCACTATTATGTTGGATCCACTATGGACTGGACTCTCACACTATTATGTTAGATCCACTATGGACTGGACTCTCACTATTATGTTAGATCCACTATGGACTGGACTCTCACACTATTATGTTAGATCCACTATGGACTGGACTCTCACACTATTATGTTAGATCCACTATGGACTGGACTCTCACACTATTATGTTAGATCCACTATGGACTGGACTCTCACTATTATGTTGGATCCACTATGGACTGGACTCTCACTATTATGTTAGATCCACTATGGACTGGACTCTCACTATTATGTTAGATCCACTATGGACTGGACTCTCACACTATTATGTTAGGTCCACTATGGACTGGACTCTCACACTATTATGTTAGATCCACTATGGACTGGACTCTCACACTATTATGTTAGATCCACTATGGACTGGACTCTCACACTATTATGTTAGATCCACTATGGACTGGACTCTCACACTATTATGTTAGGTCCACTATGGACTGGACTCTCACACTATTATGTTAGATCCACTATGGACTGGACTCTCACTATTATGTCAGATCCACTATGGACTGGACTCTCACTATTATGTTAGATCCACTATGGACTGGACTCTCACACTATTATATTAGATCCACTATGGACTGGACTCTCACACTATTATGTTAGATCCACTATGGACTGGACTCTCACTATTATGTTAGATCCACTATGGACTGGACTCTCACACTATTATGTTAGATCCACTATGGACTGGACTCTCACACTATTATGTTAGATCCACTATGGACTGGACTCTCACACTATTATGTTAGATCCACTATGGACTGGACTCTCACACTATTATGTTAGATCCACTATGGACTGGACTCTCACTATTATGTTAGATCCACTATGGACTGGACTCACACACTATTATGTTAGATCCACTATGGACTGGACTCTCACTATTATGTCAGATCCACTATGGACTGGACTCTCACTATTATGTTAGATCCACTATGGACTGGACTCTCACTATTATGTTGGATCCACTATGGACTGGACTCTCACTATTATGTTAGATCCACTATGGACTGGACTCTCACTATTATATTAGATCCACTATGGACTGGACTCTCACACTATTATGTTAGATCCAGTATGGACTGGACTCTCACTATTATGTTAGATCCACTATGGACTGGACTCTCACTATTATGTTAGATCCACTATGGACTGGACTCTCACTATTATGTTAGATCCACTATGGACTGGACTCTCACTATTATGTTAGATCCACTATGGACTGGACTCTCACTATTATGTTAGATCCACTATGGACTGGACTCTCACTATTATGTTAGATCCACTATTGACTGGACTCTCACACTATTATGTTAGATCCACTATGGACTGGACTCTCACTATTATGTTAGATCCACTATGGACTGGACTCTCACACTATTATGTTAGATCCACTATGGACTGGACTCTCACTATTATGTCAGATCCACTATGGACTGGACTCTCACTATTATGTTAGATCCACTATGGACTGGACTCTCACTATTATGTTAGATCCACTATGGACTGGACTCTCACTATTATGTTAGATCCACTATGGACTGGACTCTCACTATTATGTTAGATCCACTATGGACTGGACTCTCACACTATTATGTTAGATCCACTATGGACTGGACTCTCACTATTATGTTAGATCCACTATGGACTGGACTCTCACTATTATGTTAGATCCACTATGGACTGGACTCTCACTATTATGTTGGATCCACTATGGACTGGACTCTCACACTATTATGTTAGATCCACTATGGACTGGACTCTCACTATTATGTTAGATCCACTATGGACTGGACTCTCACACTATTATGTTAGATCCACTATGGACTGGACTCTCACACTATTATGTTAGATCCACTATGGACTGGACTCTCACACTATTATGTTAGATCCACTATGGACTGGACTCTCACTATTATGTTGGATCCACTATGGACTGGACTCTCACTATTATGTTAGATCCACTATGGACTGGACTCTCACTATTATGTTAGATCCACTATGGACTGGACTCTCACACTATTATGTTAGGTCCACTATGGACTGGACTCTCACACTATTATGTTAGATCCACTATGGACTGGACTCTCACTATTATGTTAGATCCACTATGGACTGGACTCTCACTATTATGTTAGATCCACTATGGACTGGACTCTCACACTATTATGTTAGATCCACTATGGACTGGACTCTCACTATTATGTTAGATCCACTATGGACTGGACTCTCACTATTATGTTAGATCCACTATGGACTGGACTCTCACTATTATGCTAGATCCACTCGACGTCCATTGCACCTTGCCCAGGTGTGTGTGGGGACAATGAGAAACCTCTCCAATGTTTCTCATTGTCATCCCATTGGGTTGAGTTTTTTCTTGCCCTGATGTGGGATCTGAGCCCAGGATGTGGTTGTGGCTTGTGCAGCCCTTTGAGACACTGCTGATTTGGGGCTATATAAGTAAACATTGATTGATTGATTGATTGATTGATCTTACCACAAAAGTAAGGGCACAGATCATTAAATAGACAGAATTCATCTTTCAGTTCATGCTTGTGTTTTGATGTCGCCTGTAATAAGAAGCGGCGGCCTTTTAGGACTTTGCAGCACAAGTGCACAGCCATTGTTGTTTATGTGATCCGCTCCTACGTCTAGCTTCATCCTGACCCAGCTTCACTTCCTGTTGTGACAATGATGTACAGTATTTGCTGTGTTTGTGCAGCACGTGTGGAGCGAGAGCGAGGACTGCCTACCTTTCCTCCAGCTGGCTCAGGACTACATCTCGTCCTGCGGCAAGAAGACCCTGCTGGAGGTGCTGCAGAAGGTCTTCACGTCCTTCAGGCCTGTAAGACAACATTGATGTTGCTTGTCTTATTCAAATGCTGCCTTGCTCAACAGCACACAGACAGCTAAGGTCAGGCCCTCCTCAATTCTACAACAATCTGCTTCTCCAACCACCTCACAAACTCTTGGCTCTCCAACACGGTTGCAAAGGGGTGGAAAGTTTCCGGTAAATTTCCGGAAATTTACCACGGGAAGTTAAGCTTGGGAAGTTTGGAAATATTGGCCATTTTTTTTATTATTCAAAGTTGGAAACCGTCAAATTAATAAGGAATCTTCCCACAAGGAGATTGCAATTATATAATAATAATAATAATAATAATAATGATAATGGATTAGATTTATATAGCACTTTTCTAGATACTCGAAGCGCTTTACGGAGAAGTGAGAAGCCATCATCCCTTCACACCTGCTGGTGGTAAGCTACTTTCATCATCCCTTCACACCTGCTGGTGGTAAGCTACTTTCATCATCCCTTCACACTTGCTGGTGGTAAGCTACTTTCATCATCCCTTCACACCTGCTGGTGGTAAGCTACTTTCATCATTCATTCACACCTGCTGGTGGTAAGCTACTTTCATCATCCCTTCACACCTGCTGGTGGTAAACTACTTTTGTAGCCACAGCTGCCCTGAGGTAGACTGACGGAAGCGTGGCTGCCAGTTTGCACCACCCATCATTCATCATTCATTCACCAGTGCGGGTGGCACCGGGGGCAAGGGTGAGGTGTCCTGCCCAAAGACACAACGGCTACGATGCGGGGAGCGAACCTGCAACCCTCAGGTTTCTGGCACGGCCACTCTACCCACTACTCCATGCCGCCCCATATATATCAATAGTCTGGCATTTTAGATGCTGCCATCTAGTGGACAACATAAGCAATGCAGGTCAATGATGTTTTTTTATGCTCTGAGTGGAGATTTATGTGCAGCATTAACTTATATGACCAAATGCAAATAACCTTCCCTAGTCATGGTGCAAAAAGAACTATATATATATATATTATATATTATATGCTATATATATATATATATATATATATATATATATAATTTTATTTTTTTTGCGAGTGAAAAAATGATGTATGTAAAATAATTTTTCGCCAAAAGATTTCACTTGTAGAAAATTATTTTACACACTTATGAATCCTTTTTTTACTCGCAAAAAATAGTTTAGTTTTTTACTTGCGAATCGTTGGATGTGAGTAAAAACATTTGTGTGTGTTTGTGGAGTTTTGGCAGTAATTTCCCTTCATAAGCATACCATTATTAGTGCAACTGGTCAGAATGACATGGGTACCCATAATGCATTGCTGCAACAGTTCTGCGTTTTGGGCTATTTTCAGACTAAATGTTAGAATAATTATGTATAGGTTATCACACAACTCTTATGCTTAAAGGCCGTTGCTATAGTTATTATCTATTGTGCTCTTTTCTGCTTTGTGGAAGGGCACACAACTTGTTATCTTCCATGGCATATGAGGGGTGGCCTCGCCGCAGATGTTTTCTTTGTTTTAGCCCGCTAACAGCCAAAGACGTACCAGGACCTCAACGAAGATAGGACGACAGCACACAGACGAAGCAGAGACAAGGCAATCACAAGGCCCCCAGCACATTCCGTCACGTATTGTGCGTACTGCATGATATGTGTGACCACTCCCTTTAGAGGCGGCCTCAGTGATGTCAACTAGGGAACTCCTGAATAAATAGAGGAGCGCGTGGGGCTGTACCTTAGAGCGTGGTGGGAGACTGTAACTGAGTGTGCAGCCCCAAACGTTTCTCCTCAAGAGCAAAATGTAACTCTGTCTCTACCTGATTCCTTGCTTCTTGTCTTGTTTAATAGATAGTTTGGTGTTTAAACCAAAAAATGAATGTTTTTGTACCAGAACTGTATTTTCTGATAGTGTGGAACAGTCATTTGCAGTCAAGGTTAGTTTTAGGGGGGTAGTTAAAACCACAGGTGAGAATGGTGGCAGCACTACCCATTATTTTGTTCGATATTGAGGAAAAACGTGAATACCAAAAAAGCTGGGGATTTTTGCGGTTTAAAAATATAACTAGCTTTATTGTCCTGACTAAGACGAATGTTTTGATGGTGGAAGGGTTGAACATCGGTTTTAAAATGTGGGAGGAGTAGCAGAAAGAAAACAATTAATTCACCTGTAATTTTGGAAAAACTTTGAAGAATTCAATGTCGATGTGGGAATTATACAAGGACAAAAACACTAAAGAAGAAGAATAACAGAAGAATGTTGGTGTAGAATGACATATGTGTGAATGTCACAAGGCAATCATTCATTATAACCATAGAAATAACATTTTTATTGGAAAAGACATCTCTAAATGTAAATGTATTTGCTCGGGTCAGCATTGCAAATGAAAACATGTTCTGTATAAATATACAATACATGTAAACGAGGAAGTCAGGACGCTATTGTATGTTTATATACTCCATTACCCAGAAGGCTTAGCACTGCAGAAAAGAACAGGAAGTATATCTGAGCTACACTGGAGAATGACAATTGTGTGTTTTGATCAAGAAATAGTTGATATATTGTTACATTTCCTGTTTGGTCTCCACAAGAAACAAACGTAAGTTTCAATGAGAAAGACTGAGGTGTGCGTTTGAGCGCCGCTCGGAGACAATCAAGGGCGGTTGGACAAAAAACGCGGGGAAGTTGGACAAAGTAGCATCATTTGACTTCCTAGTTTACATGTATTTATATATTTATTTACCCAAGGTAAGACAACTAAGAACATGTTTTCCTTTGCAATGCTGACCTAACAAAGATGCAACATTTACATGTTAGAGATGTTGAAGTGTGATGTTAATCTCGCATCGTCTCTCATTTACCAACAAACATTATCACTACAGATGGCGGTTTTGATTGATTGATTGAGACTTTTATTAGTAGGTTGCACAGTGAAGTACATATTCCGTACAATTGACCACTAAATGGTAACACCCCAATAAGTTTTTCAACGTGTTTAAGTCGGGGTCCACTTCAATTGATTCATGTTCACAGATGTTCTTTAGGGGCAAGGGTAAATGTGTTGGAACATAAATGAATGTTTGAGATGGACAAAGACGTTTCAAGTGTAAAACATGTCTGCAAGCTGTGGACCACAGAGCAGACAGCGGAAGCCGTCGTCTGTAATTAGACATAGACTTAGACTTACACTTAGACTTAGACTTACACTTAGACTTACACTTAGACTTAGACTTCCTTTTTATTGTCATTCAAATTTGAACTTTACAGCACAGATAAGAACGACATTTCGTTACATAAGCTCATGGTAGTGCAGGATAAAAAAAGCAATAAGGTGCATATATAAATAAATAAATATATATAAATAATATATAAATATATATACAGTATAAAATAAATAAATATATATAAATAAATAAATAGATTGCTGTACAGATAAATATATTGCACTTTTTCACATGCGTCCACGTTTATGGATGTATGTTATATTGTCTTTTTATTTCTAGGGGTGGTGTTTAAAAACAATCCATCTTCATGATTCCTATTTGTAATGGTTCTTAATCGATGTAGATGATCCATATCTACTGTACAGATTCGCTTTAGAACACAGACGTGTTGGATACTTGTCTTGTTTGTATTTGATTTTATTAAAGTTTTTGGGTAGAATTATTATTTGAAGTAATATAGAAATGTATCAGAGCTGTTATCTATTGAACGGAGGGATGTAGTTCATCATAAAACTGGCACCTAATGTCATTAAAAAAGTATTGATTTTGAATCGAGAATCGTTTGGAATGGAGAATCGATTCTTAATCGAATCATTACCCCCCCCGAAGCGAATGGAAGGAGAATGGTGCGGTACCCAAAGATTCACAGCCCTTAGGTATCATGAATGAAAACAGAATAGTCATTTGACAATGAGATGTGCTTTTACAGCCAGCTAGTGTCCACTTTTAAGTCTGTGTGCTGTAAAAGGAGTACAACATCAATACAACACTTGTTCTTCTTGAAATTCACGGTGGCACAGGGGTTAGTGCATGTGCCTCACAATACCAAGGTCCTGAGTTCAATCCCGGGCTCAGGATCTTTCTGTGTGGAGTTTGCATGTTCTCCCCGTGACTGCCTGGGTTCTACTTCCTCCCACCTCCAAAGACATGCACCTGGGGATAGGCCCCTCCCACCTCCAAAGACATGCACCTGGGGATAGGCCCCTCCCACCTCCAAAGACATGCACCTGGGGATAGGCCCCTCCCACCTCCAAAGACATGCACCTGGGGATAGGTTGATTGGCAACACTAAATGGTCCCTATCTGTGATGAGGTAGTGACTTGTCCAGGGTGTACCCCGCCTTCCGCCTGAATGCAGCTGAGATAGGCTCCAACACCCCGAAAGGGACAAGTGGTATAAAATGGATAGATGCAATGATTAGGTGGAGGTTAGAAGAAACACTTGACATATTGAAAAGCCGTTCATAAAAAGTGAGATGATTCAATGTTTTTGACAAAAGAGGTTTGTGAAAAAGCTCTGGCAAATGAGAAAAAAAGCCCCGGGAATGTTGGCGGGAGGTCTTTTTGCAGCAAAGTGTTTTGCTATGAAGTCAAGTTGTAAACAAAGCCTCTTGTATTGCAGCTGCTGGGACTGCCTGACATGGAGGACGACACCTTTGAGCATTACATGGAGGGTGAAGCAGGCCAGATGGGGGTCAGCCAGCAGTGAGAAGAGGACCAACTTGATAAAAAACTAATCATCTTGAATGTTTTCGGTGGCTTTGCTTTCTAAGACGTGTTGCACTTTGTTGACCCCCCCTCCCCTCCCCTGCCCTCCCCTCCCCTCCCCTCGCACACGCATTTTGTCTAAAAGGATCCAAAGAGGGCTACGTGAGGATCCTAATCATTGACCACCTGGTTAAAGTTCCACAATAAGACAGCAGGCTTACTTGCTATGCAGAAAGATTCCTCTGTAGAGCAGCGCTTCAAAAGCTTATGACACATTTCCTTATCATTTCTGGGGTTACGTCACCTCAGGAGGACAGTGTTTTTCCCTATCTTCCTGGTTTGGAGTGTCACATGACCCGCTCCATTATCTGTGGTCTTCCTCTAGTTGTTGCCTTGCCCTTTTCCTACCTTGCAGTGCAGTACATACATGTCAGGTGACCTCGGAGGCCAACATTTAAGGGTACGCTAAATGGACTCCGCATGTACTCCTCCTGTGTAAATATTATTTTTGCTGCCGCACCGCACCGCTTTCAAGCCCTGCAAGACTCTTTCTCTTCAGCCTGTAAATGTCTGTCTTCCAATCTTCCTTCATGCAGTGTCACTTTCTTCCCTTCCTTCTCAGACATGTGTGCAATTGTTCCAATAAAGCGTGTCAACCCGTTGTTGTTGTTGTTGTTGTTGTTGACTCTATGTAGAACAAGAGATCCACTTTGAAGGCTTGTTTTAATGTGTAGAAGACTGGCAGCCTGCTCAGCACAACAAAAAAACGCTACAACTTTCCACACTCTGGTAACAAATTGTGACAACATGATCCATCCAAATAAAACAAACCCCGTTTCCATGAGTTGGGAAATGGTGTTAGATGTAAATATAAACGGAATACAATGATTTACAAATCCTTTTCAAGCCATATTCAGTTGAATATGCTACAAAGACAACATATTTCATGTTCAAACTCATAAACATTTTTCTTTTTGCAAATAATCATTAACTTTATAATTTGATGGCAGCAACACGTGACAAAGAAGTTGGGAAAGGTGGCAATAAATACTGATAAAGTTGAGGAATGCTCATCAAACACTTATTTGGAACATCCCACAGGTGAACAGGCTAATTAGGAACAGGTGGGTGCCATAATTGGGTATAAAAGTAGATTCCATGAAATGCTCAGTCATTCACAAACAAGGATGGGGCGAGGGTCACCACTTTGTCAACAAATGCCTGAGCAAATTGTTGAACAGTTTAAGAACAACCTTTCTCAAGCAGCTATTGCAAGGAATTGAGGGATTTCACCATCTACGCTCCGTAATATCATCAAAGGGTTGAGAGAATGTGGAGAAATCACTGCAGGTAAGCAGCTAAGCCCGTGACCTTCCATCCCTCAGGCTGTACTGCATCAACAAGCCACATCAGTGTGTAAAGGATATCACCACATGGAACACTTCAGAAACCCACTGTCAGTAACTACAGTTGGTCGCTACATCTGTAAGTGCAAGTTAAAACTCTCCTATGCAAGACGAAAACCGTTTATCAACAACACCCAGAAACGCCGAGCTCATCTAAGATGGACTGATACAAAGTGGAAAAGTGTTCTGTGGTCTGATGAGTCCACATTTCAAATTGTTTTTGGAAACTGTGGACGTCGTGTCCTCCGGACCAAAGAGGAAAAGAACCATCCGGATTGTTCTAGGCGCAAAGTGTAAAAGTCAGCATGTGTGATGGTATGGGGGTGTATTAGTGGCCAAGACATGGGTAACTTACACATCTGTGAAGGCACCATTAATGCTGAAAGGTACATACAGCTTTTGGAGCAACATATGTTGCCATCCAAGCAATGTTACCATGGACGCCCCTGCTTATTTCAGCAAGACAATGCCAAGCCACGTGTTACATCAACGTGGCTTCATAGTAAAAGAGTGCGGGTACTAGACTGGCCTGCCTGTAGTCCAGACATTGAAAATGTGTGGCACCTAAAATAGCAGAAGGGAGACCCCCGGACTGTTGAACAACTTAAGCTGTACATCAAGCAAGAATGGGAAAGAATTCCACTTCAAAAATGTGTCTCCTCACTTCCCAAACCAAAACTGAGTGTTGTTCAAAGGAAAGGCCATGTAACACAGTGGTGAACATGCCCTTTCACAACTACTTTGGCACGTGTTGCAGCCATGACATTCTAAGGTCATTATTATTTGCACAAAAAAAATCAATTCATGAGTTTGAACATGAAATATGTTGTCTTTGTAGCATATTCAACTGAATATGGCTTGAAAATGATTTGCAAATCATTGTATCCCGTTTATATTTACATCTAACACCATTTCCCAACTCATATGGAAACAGGGTTTGTATGTCAGCTTTTATTTTCATTCTCACCCTTTCTCTTGCACATGTTTTTGCTGTTGTACAATTTGAAATGTTAATTATTGTTTGTCAAGGTAAATATATATAAATACATAAATATATGTTATATATATATAGTCTTCAACAAATAATATTTTACATTTCAATAATTTATATAATCCATCCATCCATCCATTTTCTACCGCTTGTTCCTTTCAGGGTAGCGGGGGATGCTGGAGCCTATCTCAGCTGCATTCGGGCAAAAGGCGGGGTACACCCTGGACAAGTCACCACCTCATCACAGACAGACAACATTCACACACTAGGGACCATTTAGTGTTGCCAATCAACCTATCCCCAGGTGCATGTCTTTGGAGGTGGGAGGGGCCTATCCCCAGGTGCATGTCTTTGGAGGTGTAGGGGCCTATCCCCAGGTGCATGTCTTTGGAGGTGGGAGGGGCCTATCCCCAGGTGCCGGAGTAGAAGCCATGCAGTCACGGGGAGAACATGCAAACTCTGCACAGTTAGATCCCGAGCCTGGGATTGAACTCAGGACCTTCGTATTGTGAGGCACATGCACTAACCCCTGTCCACCGTGCAGCCTAATTTATATAATGTATTATCTAAATATAAATAAATTAATAAAATATATATATATATATATGCAAAATGTGGTAATAATATGAATCAATAAGACATTGGGTAAATCAGCTTACTTACACATGTTGCATGATTGTTCAATTTCTCTATAAACAGTATTTGTAAAGTACGTATGACTAAGTTCCAAAAAGTTAGGATTATTTGCAGACGACACGACCGTTTAGTTCAGGAGAGAAAACACAGAATGTCATACAAAAAATAACAGAATAAATGAACACATTAAAGAGGTGTTTTGACAAAAACAGACTATTTTTGAATGGGAGTAAAAGTAAAATAATGA